>NC_079412.1:8337629-8340129 GCF_026213295.1 Gadus chalcogrammus | reverse complement strand
ACTGGTCAGCATGGACAATAAGTTGTGTAATATACTGAGTCATATAACTCTTCAATAGCGACCTCTCTCCCCATTCATGTCGACCACGATCGTGGCGCTGCTGTCCGTCACAATGTCCTGCCAGGACACCCCCGGCCCATAGCGCAGGTACTTGTTGTTGATGATCTGCACGCCTCCAGCAAGGATCTCTGAAAGGAGTGGACATGAACGTTACAGTTTGTTATCCTCAATTAATACACAGGTGCACCTCAATGAATTCGAATATTGTGGAAAAGTTAATCATTTCAATAATTAAAAATTCTAATTCATTGAGTTTCAGCTGTAGATTTATGAACTCACAGCATGTTAAAGACCGATGTGAAAGTGACTCAGTTGCAAGGGAATGAAGCTTGAAAGATGCATGGATAGCACACGCTTAGCCTTACCTAACTCTAGGCCTGACCCTGACCCTAACCCACAATCAAATTGGTTGATCGAGTCAAGACAATTTGTGTGTTTATGGGTCAAAATGACTTCAGTCAATATTGTACACCACGTACAAACACAGGCCCATATTTTCCCAGCCTTGCACTTGCAACCAAACTTCTTCATTCCGCACATTTGTAGCAGTATATGCACACCTGTGACCTTTGATACAATGGTATCTCAGGAACTTTAAACGCCAACACTGTCCCATCCCTAGTTTATTTTGATAGCTCACACATCGTCATAGCCCTCTTGTTGACCCTCAACCCTCCCCCTCTCCCTCCAGAGGCGTCTCTACTCATAGCAGACCTGTCAGCTGGGTCAGCCCCAGGTGTGTCAGCCCGGTGGAGCCGTCCTTGGGGTAGTTGAAGAAGACGGAGAGGGCGAAGCGCTTGTCGTACAGTGTGTTCCCGCGGATGACCCGCAGCTGGTCCAGGGGAATGTAATCCACCAGGTTCATGGCGATGAGGACGTAGCCAGTCACCTCACGGATGGTCTGGAGGGCAGGAGAGAGACCCGTAGATGTAAACACTGGACAGATGGTGGCATCGAGTTTGAGTTTCATTCATCTCATCTCAAATCTCATAACAAGTCATTTCGTCACTACAAAGCACAGGAAACACAGAAACATACATCTCGACCATTTCCACCAGCGAATGAATCCTTTCCTCGTTCATTTCAGCTTCAAACGCTCTCTACCAGGCATGAGGACAGAACCAACCATAAAGTGCATCAGAGTGTGACAGCGCTTGAGGAGCAGCAGAAACGTAAACACCGGATGTGGACAATTCTAGAACGCTAAACATCCAACGCTGACAGAGGAAGCTGTTAGCAAACATCTAGGGAGGGAGAGGGGGAGGGGAGGGGGAGGGAGAGGGTACTGGTGAGAGTCTGTTCTAGCGTGTTGCAGCTACTGCTAACTGGATGCCTGGACTCTCCTTATGGTTAACCGTCCAGCGTGCCATCACCCATTTAAAAAGTTTTGCATATGAATGCATGTATGTCAATCATGGCCCGCAATGCACTGCTGATCCTCCCTTGAAGGTGGGATCCCCCACTCTGCGTTCCTCCTCAGGATTTCTCCCTGGATCATTTAGGGACCTCTTTCTTGACCTCTGGGCGGCTAGAATCAGTGGTACAGTGCCCTTTGAGACTGTCCCAGTGATCAAGGGCTATCCAAATGAAATTGAATTGAATTGAATTGAAATTGAATTGAGAGGGATGGGGGAGGGAAGGTGTACGTGAAGCCCACTACCTTCAGGAATGAGAAGTTGCGGTTCGTGTCCATCTGGATGATCTCCAGGTTGCCCATGATGATGCGGCAGCCCTCATATCGGTCCTTGAACATGTTGTACTGCTTCTCCTGAGAGCCGGTGGAGCTCAGGCTGTTCTGGGTCCCGGTACACACCACTGTGGGACACACACACACACACACACACACACACACACACACACACACACACACACACACACACACACACACACACACACACACACACACACACACACACACACACACACACACAGACACACAATCCCACACACACACACACACACACACACACACACACACACACACACACACACACACACACACACACACACACACACACACACACACACACACACACACACACACACACACACACACACACACACACACACACACGTTATATAGTCATATTCCCATGGTGTTTGTCATTGAGCAGTGTGCGGGGAGAGTTTAACTTCAACATCCTTTGACCTAAAAGAACCCACACATTGGCAGCGGTGGTAAACTTTATCACGGTGATAACAGGGTTATTCGAGGCGAATGGTATGGGGATATGGTACGAGTGGTGAAGGAGTAGCTTGTTTTCGATGTTGTTGTATCTGCTGGTGGTGATGCGAGGGGGTCTGACTGGTGTGGAGAAGGATAGGAATGCCATCATCGCCCCTCTGCATGGACTAGAGTCCCGCCTGGGGCAGATGGAGTGGCGAGTGGAGGGCCAGAGAGCGCCCAGACAAAGTCCCACATTGTGGTACAGTTATAAAA
>NC_079412.1:8325129-8335129 GCF_026213295.1 Gadus chalcogrammus | reverse complement strand
TATATAGGCCTACTATATAACAACTGTATGGCATTTGTTATCTAGCCTCTTTACAAAAGCTCTATAAGCATGAACAAATTAATGAATGTGCTCTACTGTATACCTTCAAATTGGGTAGCGTAGGGCTAATTGTATCTATAGGCTATATTTTGTATTTATTTATGGACTAGGAAGACCTCTTCCAGATTTTGTTGTGTGTTTCAAAAAACATAGAAACACACAATGGAAAACGATGGCATGTTTATATTTATATTCCATGTTCTCTCTCTTCCTTTTATCGGCAGGGATTTGAGTGGCGGTACTGTTGGGCAGTAAAGAGCAGTATTGTCCCCCCACCAGCCCTGTCAACTTGTTAATCACCTCCTAGATTCGTACGGAGCGGCCAGTCACAATGGGCACATTGTCCACTGGCTGTGACTTCTGATCCCCGACCAGAACATGCCTAATTTGAGAAGACTTCCACAGTGCAGTCAACATTCCGCGGCAATAAAACTGCTTAATAGAGGGTTTTTCCTGATCAGAAATCCGCTTTATAAAATAATACATAATTAATAAGGAATGCATAAATATTAGTCCTATAGGTTATTACAACTCGCAGTATGTTTATGATCGAATCCGTTGGTCTTCTTCTTTTTAAGTCAACACTCAAATCAATCAAATTCAGCAATTCAGTAGCCTTTTCAATAATGCACAGAGACACATATAATTGATTCGTTGTTAAGTCATTGGCGAAAATAATTCAGAAAACCGTTAAATGTCACTCTTTAAGGTCAAGAAGTGCTATTATATATTTTATCCACCAGAGGGAGACACGGCACGAGGATTGGTGTTCATGCTATTATTGACTGTCTTTGGGACTATAACGTCATCTTTATCGTCATCCAACATTTTTGAAGACTCATTCTGTATTGTAGTCCTAGGGTCATATTCAGCGAACGTTATCCCAAATGGAGTGGCTTGAATGGATATGCACGTTTGAACAATTAGTACCTAATGTTAAGTCATTAGGAAGCTTTTATTCTGAGCCATTTTGTTAAAATAGATACAGAGAACGGCTGGAGAGGGTGGCTCAGGGATTTTCCCGCACAAATGACATTCATACCAAAAGCAATCACCTTAATCGAAATATGTAACAAAAGTATAATAATATTTAAGCCTTATTTTTTTCATCTTACTCTGTATCAAAATCAGCTTGGTGATTTACATGAACACCAGGACACCTGTCTGCTTCTGGTGCGTCCCCCCCCTACTCTGAGTGGGCCCTGGCTCAGCCCGGCGGGCCTGCCCCGTCCCAGTCGAGGTGTGGGGTTCTCGGCCTTTCACTGCTGCCACTCCCAGATGGATGAATTGATTGTGGAGCTGCTGCCAGTATGTCTGTGCCCTGCTCCAGGGCGTCCCGGTTACGGCAGGGAATCCCAGCTATGGCACCCATCCTGGGGGCCGCTATTGTGGTTGTCCTGCAGGGGGCCCCGGGGGCCGAGGGCCCGGGGAGCCACTCTGACCCGCATACTGCTGTCACACCCCTGGAGACACAGCGGCGTTCGCCCCGAGGCAGGGCTGCGATTGGCCGGTCGCTCGTCTAGCCATGATGACTCTACAAGGCAGAGCAGCTCTAATGGGATTGTGCCAGACCTGTGTCGGAGCAATGGTTAAACGGCCAGGGGATAAGAAAGGCCTGACCCTACCCTCTGCTGATAAAGGGGGGGGGGGGAGAGGTGACTGACAGAATGTCCCTGATGGGGGGGATGAAGAAGTGACGAAGCCTAGACCCACAGCCTGATGGGGCGGACCAAGATTAAAAATAAGTCGTTTTGAATCCTGCCCCACGGCCATCGTGACATCTGCAATGAGCATTGGGTAGGAAGTCAGGGTGCAACAAGCATAACAAGCATAAGTCATAAATATCTAACAATCATTTAAAAAAGAAGCCTCAGGAGTATTGTGCGTTAGAGGATGGTCGTTAATTATCCAATTAACATGTAATAAATTTACTTTTAAATGGCTTTATGTTGAGCAATAACAGAACATCATGAATGAATTAGAAAAATGGAAGAAAATGTATGAGGCGCACGAATCAATCGTTGTGTTTTGGTATTTTTATTGATCAATCATTATAATGTCAGGAGCAACTGAATCATTAAACATCTTGGCACCAGTCTTTTACATTTATTCTCGTGATAATATACATTAAATACATCAAAACAGTCTGAGTAATATTTTATGCTTTTTCCTCTTGATTATATCACCGGTCTGAGCAACATTTTCCATAATAATATTTATTATAATAATAATATCCATCTTTATATATAAATTCAGTTGCTCTAATGCAGGCTTGTTTTAGTCAATGTTTATGTATTTTAAATCCTTAAATTACATTTTTCCACAACAATTGTTAATCTATCATTGTTGTTTTTTGAAAGGGGGAGCATTTCAACGTAAGAATTTCTAATTCCTACGTAGAAATGTTTTAAAAAAGAAAGTAACCACTGGCAATATTAAGGCCACAAAACAATGTTTCACACTGAACTGAAATAAAGTTACATCACACATTCAAGCTGTTTTCACTTCAGCGTATCCGCCCAACAAATGTACGCAGATATCGATTAGTATATCAACAATTTCAACTGAACCATAAATATTATTGTATCTTGTAACATGAACATATATACAGATGTGTGGACATACAAAACATGCTCTTGCATATTAGAAGTTTTCCATTTTTTTAAGTAAACTCGACACTTAATCCATCACATGTATCAGTCCAGTAGCGGTGACTGGATGTAACTTACTATTATAACTTAAAACAACTTATAATAACTCTAGAGATCTTTCACAATATGGACATGCCTTGTGATGCAGTTTCACTCTCATTCTGATTCCCATTTGTTTTCTTCTGAAGGCTCAGAGCAGCGCGGTTTGAACAACGGGTAATAAAATCATGAATGAACATGAGCTTAAAGTTCTGCGTTTACAGCTTATCATCTGAAATTAGACATTAACATTAAAAATGTGCAAATTGTATCACAACAGCAGTGCTCATACGATATGAATCGAGACGCATAATAGACATTGACAAATGTATAGGCAATCTACAAACAATGACACACACAATGTAATTTCCACTGAGCTGCCCTCAGCAGAGTGAATACTTAGCATGATAGAGCGAAGCTTCACACGCAAGCAACTTAATATATAAATAAATCAATCAAAAGTTTAAAACTCTGTTCATCTCACAGCAGCCTTCTGGACGCTAGCCAATAGCAGCATCATCCTCATCAGTTCATCTGATGGTAAGTGTTGGTTAGTGTTCACAATAGCCAACAGTAGTGGTTCCAATATACTACAGCCTATCAGCCAGCATTGGGTATATTTCCATGCAGTTTGGGCAGTTTTATATGAGGTACAAGTATGTATTATATCCCAGTGAGTTAAATATGCATTGTATTATATGCATATTCAGAACAGCAAACATAAAATGAATGAGTGAATGAATGATATTTAACAAATAATTTAAATCTTGAACCTGTTTGTGACCGTTCAGTCTAATGATTTAGCATAGCATCGTTTTGACTACTGAATGAAACCTTATTTTGTCAAATGAAGACTGAAATATACAATACAAGTGACCTCTACCATAATGATAAGGAGTAATCAGAATTATCGACTAGTGTCAGTTTCAGCTCCACAAACTGTTTCACGACTTCATCTACTGGCTTATAATTCTCGCGAAACGTTAATTTTAATGTCATCATTCATCATTTAAATTAACGTTTTCACCACGCTTGTATTTATTATTATTTAGTCATCAACAACAGTCACCTTCGATGGAACAAAATAACATGAACCAACTCTTTCGACTTTTAGAACTAAAAGTGGGAGCATTGCGAGTAACTTTACATTGGTACCTCTCCATGTAAACTCAATGCACCCATATGTTAACCACGTCTTAATGCTAGGCTCCTCCCCCGCCTCCTACCCAATGGGACGCTCACTTCTTGTTCTTCAGCTGATTGGCCAGCCAATCGAGGCCCTCGTAGAGGCCGTCTCCACTGGTGGCGCAGGTGGCCTGGATGTACCAGTTTCGGTGGCGTAGCGAGTGCAGGCCCAGCTTGTCTGTGATCTCTGCCGCGTTCATGGCATTGGGCAGGTCCTACGAAGCAATCAACAGCCCGTTTATATCAGCTGCTTTATGTTTTACAGTTATTAGAGGTCCTACGAAAAACATAGGAACCCTATTGTATTCGTTAGTATTATTATTTGACCGAGACTATTTGGCTCCAAAAGTTATATATTGGCAGGCTTGTAGAACTCGTAAAATGAGTAAAATCAAAGAATGGGCCAGAAAAACACATAGTTGGCGCTATAACAAGCAACCCATACGGTTAGGCCATGTGGGCTTAATACAATGGCTACAACTTGACCAAACACCCACTCAAAAGATGTGGTGGTGGAACTGGTGAAAGCTGCAAACATCGGCACGCATGTACCAGGTCCTGGGGACTGTTGGACTATATATTATATTCATATACTCCTATATATATACTATATGGTTATGCATTAGTTACAATAAGGCCAAAGACTGCAGAGATGTACATTTTAAAGTGAAATATATGCATATCTCCAATGTTTAAACAGCTCTATCATTGCGTCAAAAACACGTAGGCTCAGCTGTCGAATATGGCTATAAAGGGTATATTCCATAGTGTACTCATGCAAAATTTCAAGTCTATATCGGAAAATCAAAAATTGGATGCATTTGTTCAAAGTTGTCTTTCTGAACCACGGCCTCTCTCCAACACAGGCTGGGCATTAAAGCTGTACACATGCAATTTCGCAAACGTCAGTGTTGACAGTGGGCTTTGACACATTATGCTTTAGAAAACATGGTTTGCGATTGTTTTGATATGTTAACTTCCGTTAAACCAGTTTTTAAGGCATACCAATGCCATATTACCATACCGACCAAGCGCACCATACCTCCACGTTATGAAGACTTCTATGTAACCTTCTAGTCTATGTGTCCATGTAGTATTGTGTCGGACTCAAGACCATGGTGTCGCTGGTTAAAGTGAGATCTCAAGCAATCATTCTGTGAGAGACGACATCAAATAATGTTGACCATTCATTAGGCCACCACCACACTCGTCATACAGGAGGCTCCGTCATGGTTGTTTGCAACAATATTTATGTGTGTATTTGTACTTTATGTGCATTCTTGTGTATGTATGCACATGTTTCTTTATTTGTATGGTTTATTTACTTTTGTACTGTTGTGTTTTGTATTATTATTATTATTATTTTTGTTATTATCTTGAGCGGGTCAACTGTAAAATAAACAAATTCACTGTCAATGTCTTAATGTTATTAAGCAATCAATAAATAGATAACACGTTTCTTATAAGTGCTTATAGAAGTCTTATAATCTCACAATAAACATCCTCATTATGTCATTATTAACACTTACATATAGTCTTATTAACACCAATTAATGTTAATAAGCATATAATAAGGGTCTTATTACCTATTAAATAAGGCTTATTACAAGGACCTAAATATAAAGCGCTAACGGAGAGTCTTCTGAATGTGATCTAGCTTCTAGTCAGCTAGGATTCCTAGCTGAGGAAGTGAGGCATTCAGGATCAAGGGGGTTAGGAGAGGAGACGTAGGAAAGGAGACATGGGAGCGGACGCATAGGAGAGGTGACATCGGAGAGAGGCGTTACCTGCTTGTTGGCGAAGATCAGAAGAACGGCATCGCGCAGCTCATCCTCTGCCAGCATCCTCATCAGCTCCTCTCGAGCCTCGTTGACGCGCTCGCGGTCGTTGCTGTCCACCACGAAGATCAGCCCTACCAAGGGGACACACACTACTGTTATCACCATGAAGATCAGCCCTACCAAGGGGACACACACTACTGTTATCACCATGAAGATCAGCCCTACCAAGGGGACACACACTACTGTTATCACCATGAAGATCAGCCCTACCAAGGGGACACACACTACTGTTATCACCATGAAGAGCAGCCCTACCAAGGGGACACACACTACTGTTATCACCATGAAGATCAGCCCTACCAAGGGGACACACACTACTGTTATCACCATGAAGATCAGCCCTACCAAAGGGACACACACTACTGTTATCACCATGAAGAGCAGCCCTACCAAGGGGACACACACTACTGTTATCACCATGAAGAGCAGCCCTACCAAGGGGACACACACTACTGTTATCACCATGAAGAGCAGCCCTACCAAGGGAACCACATACTGGGGTCATACAACATATATACATGATGTTATACAGTACAGGACTAGAACCCCTTTAGTCTAGCTGGTAGAAGGTGAAGGACCCACCAAGAGGATTATGTCACTTTATCATATAAAATACATATGATACAGTATGTTATTCCTGGAAAACAGGACACGCTTAGCTCAGGAGGTAGAGCGGGTTGGCTTCTGACCAGAAGGTTGCTAGTGTGATCCCCGGCCCCTCCTAGCTGAGCGTTGAGGGGTCCCTGAGCGAGACACCTCACCCTGACGGCTCCTGACAAGCTGGCTGTCGCCCTGCGTGGTGGACTCCGCCGTCGGGTGATTAATGTGTTTATGAATGGTTGTAAGTCGCATTGGATAAAAACGTTGGCTAAATGCCTAAAATGTAAAATGAAATGACCCCCCCCCAGGGCGTACCTTGGGTGTTCTGGAAGTAGTGTCGCCACAGCGGGCGGATCTTGTCCTGGCCGCCCACGTCCCACACGGTGAAGCTGATGTTCTTGTACTCCACCGTCTCCACGTTGAACCCTGCATGAGGGTCAGCCAGGGGGAGGGGTTAGGTCAACAGATTGAAGAGAGGGGGAGGAGTTAGGTCAACAGATTGAAGAGAGGGGGAGGAGTTAGGTCAACAGATTGAAGAGAGGGGGAGGAGTTAGGTCAACCGATTGAAGAGAGGGGGAGGAGTTAGGTCAACAGATTGAAGAGAGGGGGAGGAGTTAGTTCCAGATTGAAGAGAGGGGGAGGGGTTAGGTCAACAGATTGAAGAGAGGGGGAGGAGTTAGGTCAACAGATTGAAGAGAGGGGGAGGAGTTAGGACAACAGATTGAAGAGAGGGGGAGGAGTTAGTTCCAGATTGAAGAGAGGGGGAGGAGTTAGGTCAACAGATTGAAGAGAGGGGGAGGAGTTAGGTCAACAGATTGAAGAGAGGGGGAGGAGTTAGTTCCACAGATTTCAGTGAGGTGGAGGTGTTAGGTCAACTGATTTCAGTGAGGGGGAGGAGTTAGGTCAACTGATTTCATTGAGGGGGAGGAGTTAGTTCCACAGATCTCAGTGAGGGGGAGGAGTTAGTTCCACAGATGTCATTGAGGGGGAGGAGTTAGGTCAACAGGTGACTACTCGTTCAGGACGATAAGGAGAAGAACCTGATTGGATCAACAGTACATGTGCTCATGATGCGCTATTTTGGGGATATGCTGTTGAATAAACGATCATGTTCTGGTTCTAATGTTGCTCTATTGATCTTAATCAACGCCATTAGAGGGCGAAAATGCATGATGGTTAGTCATCCTTAAGAGAAAGCCTTACATATGAAATTATTCAAATGTATTGATTGTAGTCAGTCCATATTGATACTTTACAGTATCCTTCTGAATATCACACAGACTACTATTTTATAAAGGGAGGATTTGGAGGTGTGTTTTTTCTAGGATCATGTTCTGACTGTGTGCCCCAGAGTTTTTCATATGCAGGGGATGTGGGGGCTGTGGGGGACTCAAGACTAGCCACCCCCTCCCACCCAATTATATTTTATACGTCCTGGCCCTTAATGCACACACTTAATGTATGTTGTACCTAGTTATAGCCCTTAGCTTTCTAGCAACTCTCCTAAAGGCCCTAAATGTGAATGTGAGCGGGGTGTGTCCCCTCCTGACCGACCGATAGTGGGGATGGTGGTGACGATCTCGCCCAGCTTCAGCTTGTACAGGATGGTGGTCTTCCCCGCGGCGTCAAGCCCCACCATGAGGATCCTCATCTCCTTTTTGCCGATCAGGCTCTTCAGCAGATTACTAAAGATGTTTCCCATGATGACTGACAGCTCTCACTTCAGTCCCCCGGAGCTGTAGCAGACGTAGCACAGGTGACAGACGGTGATCACACTATTATAGTTTAAGAGATGGGAACATGTGAATGGAAGTGAATTATAAATGAACCGCAAGTCACCAAAAGCTATGGCAGCTAACATCACATTTTGCTATAACAAACCTAGATGAAGGGCAATGCAGTCATTCACACCTTGGTAGGCACCTGACTTTAAGCGCACTGTTCACTGTAAAGAAACAATCAGCCATGTTGACACTTATAACCTTTCATCAGGGCTGGTGGGGAACTGTGTCACAGTGATTGTCTAATGCTTTGTGTAGTGTCATTGACTGTCAAATGCAATGCTTTGTGAAATGTCATTTATAATAAAGGGCAATGTTTTGTCCAGTGTCGTTGAGTGTAAAGTGCAATGCTTTGTGTAGTGTAATTTATAATAAAGGGCAATGTTTTGTGTAGAGTCATTGACTGTAAAGTACAATATTTTGTGTTGTGTCATTGACTGCAAAGTGCAATGTTTTGTGTAGTGTCATTGAATGTAAAGTGCAATGTTTTGTGTAATGTCATGCCGTCGTGCCGTTATTAGCACACGGCGCAAAAGTGATCTTAAAACATCACATTCGTGCGAGACGTTCTCCCAGTTCCTCAACAGTATTGATCACTGATGGCTTTGCTGTTAGTGTCGCGTCATTTTCGGCGGCATTTTGTCTGTAAAGACATGAATTTCAAGGATGAATTGATTGAATTGAATTAATAATCAATGAGCGCTTCTGAATCCTCTTCTACTGCGTGGTCAGAGCGGTAGTCCCTGATCAGGCCTATGATTTGGACACAACATCTCTGCAGAATACACCGCTTCTCCCTTACAACTGCAGTGTTAGAATAACCAGAATGTCTCAGAATGAAAGAGCGGGTTGATTTTGTGCCAGAATACTACAGCCAGAATGTCTTTCAATGCAGGCTATTCGAAATGCATTTGTCAGAATTATATTTTGAAATACAGTAGCCTCATGTTGTTGTATTCATTGTAGAAAAATACACATTTGATTAATGCATAACGTTGCATGTAATCCTAGCAGTCGCAACAAGAATACTAACGCGGCCTATAATGTCGTCGATCAACGACGATTCACAATACGAGACGTTTTACCAGCAGGTGCAAAATCATAATTTGATACACCATGAATTCACAGAAGAACACAAATCAGTATTTATTTTTAAAAATTACATTTCATTCACACTTACCAGTCAACGTTATCAGCTGGATTCAGGCAGAGGCTGGAAGATAGTCTCGCGATGTTCATATGGACGTGGACAATCTCGCGATAGTAGAACGGTCGGCAGTGTCAGACATCTATGGTGTCAGAAACACCTTACAACTTATTTGTCATCGCCTCATAATTGACAGAAAAGGGATGCAGCCTATTGGTCAAATGCATGTAGATTTTTCTCAAACTTTCTTTTTTGGTTTTAAAAAAACATTGTCCAAACATATCATGCCATTTATTGTAATTTGCAACCCTTTTTGGTTTTGCTTGTCAAATATGGGGGCCGGTCCTTAATATGCATAGGCTATATCAGTCAAATTAAACGATGCCCTGACTGTTTTTAAAAGGTCTATCACAATCAAATAAATGCATTTAGTTTAGATCAAATCCGGGCCATAACACAAACAGTAACATGCGCCATATGTAAGGGAAACAACCTTGAATAATTAACAGAGGAATCTAGTGAATTAATAATTAGTAATTGATGCCATCTTGCAGCAGCCAGCAGCGTCGCATATAATGATCTGAAAGATAATGATCTGATAGAAAATTATGGCTCAGATAACAAACAGATAGATATTGAACCGACAGATAATGAACTTACAGATGCTGATCTGATAGATAATGATGTCTCGCAAAC
>NC_079412.1:8310129-8320129 GCF_026213295.1 Gadus chalcogrammus | reverse complement strand
GGTGGCTACAAAGGTACTCGATACGATCCCTCATGTCTACAGATAAATGTGACTTGGGATAAATTAAAAAACTAGTAACTGGTACAATAGTTTCAAACAAAGGATATCGATGAGATATGTATGTATGCATGTATGCATGCATGCATGTATGCCCGTATGCGTGTATGTTTGTATGTATGTATTCATAGATGCATTGATGCATGTATAGATGTATAGATGGATGGATGGATGGGTGGATGGATGGATGGATGGATGGATGCTCCGGAGGCCGTCTCCTCTCACCTGCCGCCCCACCCTGTTGTTGTGGATCCTCATCCGGGCGTGGATGTCCCGGGGCGACCCCCGCGAGTCCAGCCAGTCCCGGGAGAAGCGCTCCCCGAAGCGGGTGTCGTGGCTGCAGCCGCCCCACTCCCAGGTCTCCTGCACGGAGCTCCCCTGGTCGGGCGGGGGCCTCAGCAGGACGGAGGGGCCGGCGGGGTGCGGGCCGGCGGGGGGGCGCGCCAGCCCCCCGCCCTTCTGCAGCGTGCGCAGCTGCAGCTGGGTGAGCTTCATGCGGATCTTGTCGTCGTCCAGCCGGCGCTTGGCCTCGCAGCCGCAGCCCTGCAGCTTGCCCATGCTGCAGGCCGAGGACACGGAGTGGGCCACCCCGGCCGCCAGCAGGGACAGGGAGAAGGCGCTCTCGCGGAAACCTGCGGGAGGCCGAGAAACATCCGTCAGGCCCATTTGGTCCATTCAGGGATTTAGGGCTCGTCTCATATGAGAAACCTTTCCCATACGCCGCTGGAATACAGATACAGGAAATTAAAGAAGAGGGGTTTCTGCTGTGTTCTTGTACCGTTCTTTTGTTTTTCTTCTGCTGACGTAAAGGATGGGCCCTCTCCCATTCCTGATAAAACCTGATTGTTGTCTCAAAGCGCTTCAGCCTTCACAGACTCACAGCACTTTTGTCTGCCGAATATATCTCAACTGATTGATTTGGTCATCACATTCTTCCTAAAATGTCAAACAAAAGGAAATCTACGACGACAGGCTCTTCGACTGGTGTTTTAATGTGCTTTGAGACACAAATGTAAACGAACAGTAATTGAGGTACCCAATATATGCGTCACACAGACAAGCAATACTTGCTGGAGAAAACCCTTGTCACTTTTGATCATTTCATTTACGGATCTGTCAGCAATGATAGGAAAGCAGCCGGCTTATCCTGGAGAATCAAAGAGGGGAATCTCAAACAAGGGCCTTTTAAGCTGGGGAGGCAGGGGTTGATTTCTGGAGCTTTGGGCCGTGTCACAAAAGTATCATAACAATTCAAGAATTGGTAGGAGGCAGGATACCGATTGCCATGGTGACAGTCGTCTCAAGTACGGGGTTAAACCCCCAATGGCTGCAGCCTATATGCTTGCTTGAGCTCCTCCTGAATGTTCTGTTATGAAGTTGATATATGAAAGCGATAAATTGTCTTACAGGTATCCAGGTAAAACGCACACACACTAAATTCAACACTTACACCCATGCTAATCATCCCCCCCCCAATCTCACACACTATTAAGACCTAGTGGTCCTACATGGTAAATGGACTGCTTTTTTCTAACCAGTGGCCACTCAAAGCACTTTGCCTAACATTCACCCATTCATTCACGCATTCACACACTGACGGCGGAGTCAACCATGCAGGGCGACAGCCAACTTGTCAGGAGCAATAAGGGTGAGGTGTCTCGCTCAGGGACACCTCGGCACTCAGCTGGGAGGAGCTGGGGATCTAACTAGCAACCTTCCGGTTACCAGCCAACCCGCTCTACCTCCTGAGCCACATGTTGCCCCAACATGGGTGGTGGCCCACCCTCTCTCTTTCGGCCCCTACCCCTGTTGAGGATGGCGCTCTGGTGGGGAAGCTTCCCGTGGCCCTCCAGCGAGGAGCAGTTCCACCGGTGCTCGCGGAGCTGGTGCTGGCACTCGTGGACCGCCACCTGGATGCCCTGCAGGGCGGAGGCCGTCACGTCGGGGCTGCGGACGCACATCCGCATCTGGCGCTTGCTGAGCCCGGCCAGCCGCAGACACACCGAGTTAGGTGTCAACACTGGATCTCCTGCCCCCTTGAGGCCGAGTATGTCGTTACACAGCACCCTGCGGAGAGATTGATGGGCGGAGGGGAAGAATGGAGCACAGACAAGCAGTGACTGAGAGTTCATTACACTTGGTGCAAGACCCATTTGTCAACTGAGTTGGGGTATTTTGACGGTGATTGTCCGCAAAAGCAAGTTGAAGATTTGAAAAATGTAACTGCACATTAAGTTACAAAGTTACTTTTGCTAAAAGATTGTTTGTAATTGGGGTATTGCTAGTAATTATTCAATAAATGAATTCCATTTGTATGTTCCCTTGGAGATTCCTGAATCATATAGGTGGCACCAGATATTAAATGAGAAAATGACTAAAGTATAACATATGTATAATGAAGAACCAAATAACCTTTAATCTGCATTATATTAAGTATATTCTTATTATTTTAAACCCGTATCAAAATGTTGTCAATGTGACATCCTCTTAGCAACATGTTATTACATTAAAATAAACGGCAAACATAGACCTTTACGCTTTGATAAACAAATTCAAATATTTTTGCTTTAAGATCTAATCAATATTATTAAATTATCTGCACCCAATCAAACCCAGACCTGAATCTAGGGCGACATAACGCGCAATAACGTGCCATAACGCCGAATAACGCCCCATAACGCACCATAACGCGCCATAACACACCATAGCGCACACTAACGCACTATAACGCGGCTTAACATCCAATAACGCACAATAATGCCCCATGAAGCGGTAATGCTCCAAAACGCATCATAACGCACCAGAATGACACATACCGGCAAATAACCAAAACGCACCATAACGCACTATAGCGCATCATAACGCACCATAACGCGCCATAACTCACCATAACGCACCTTGGCTCCCCATAACGCACCAGTACGCACCGTAACGCACCACAACGCACATGCAACATCAAACTCTCCTGGAGCTCTCAAGCGCACTTACGTTAATGCAGGTGACATAAGCGCTGCTGCCAAAAGCACGAATTGGTCCCAACGGAGTTTTTGTGATAGCTCCATTTTGAAAAGTCTCTTTCCCGTCGTGACATTAAAACAATAGTGTAGAAGTCACGTAAGCAGAAAGAATTGAGGAAAAGTGTTATCGATGCGCCTCCAAGCCAACGAAGAGAGCAGACAGAGCAGAACAGTTTGGGGTGCGCGTAGAGACGGGAGGGAGACAGCAGAGGGGAGGGGAGATGCAGCTACCAGGAAAATACTGGCCCATAATAAAAAAAAAAACATTAACGCTTGGCTATGATATTTTTGGTATATGGTAGCGATGTTATTGTGTAAAACGTATTCAAATGAGCAGCACGTTATTGTAGCCTATAGCATTACAAGTCAAAGTAAATTGAAGTTCTCTGAGTTGCATGGGGGCTCTAAAGATAAAAAAAAAACTATGAAAATATGTATACTATAGAAATCAATGATGTTGGGTTCATACAGATCATATCTCGGTTTTGGGAGAAGGAAAACAGATTTAATCTTTTTGTGTGTTCAAATGCTACAACTCCTTAAGGATGGGTTGGTTTACAGACGGCTTGGGGGAGGGGGGGCACTGTACAGGGAGGCGGCAGCAGGCAGGCGCGCAGCCCACACAATACTACACATTGGTCTCCCCGCCACCCCCCCCCCCCCCCCGCCCCAACTCCCCCCGTCCCATCCTCCCACACTCATCTCAATCTCAGCGTCTCTTGTTCTTCATTATTGTGTCTGAAACAACTTCACTCTTCCACAGACGTGTCTCCTGACCCTTCATCACAACACGGGATAGGCCTATTGGTCCCATGGTATTTTAAATATATTTTAAATTTATACTTTTAGAACCAAATCAATGAAGCGCCACAAAAACAACTAATCCGAGCTATTATTTATCTAATTTTTTAAAGATTAACAAACATTTCTTTGTTGGAAAGGAACATCTGAAAGGCTCCCGAAACTGCGGATTTTTAGGCCATGAAGGAATTAATTTAATTTAATTCCAAGACGACATGGATCTATCAACAACTATAGAAAATGTTGCTGTTATTTTCACAAGTATAACCAATTTTCTACTCATTAATGTATATATTTATTCCATACTAATTCGTTCAATTCAATTATAGGCCTATTTGAAACAGGACAATATAAACAGAATCAACAGGTGACACAAAGGAGCATCCAAAACTCTGAATGTGTTTTCGTCTACTTAAACAATAATGGGTCATATATAATTACGTATAGTATCATGAACGGAGGCCTATAGATAGAATGAAGTTAAAACCCCCCTCAAACACGCACAGTGACACCGACCCTCCGTCTAATCTCTCTCCATCCCCTAATCCGGGCCAATGAAAAGTGCATTAGCATTCTGCCATGGCGTGTATATCTAAGTGGCTTAAAAGTGATTTGAAGTTGATTTGTATATAAAAGGCCTCCCTTTATCCGGATTGAGACTCTAATCTGCTCCGGGTCGCATGACTGCTCCAGGAAACCCGTTTGTGCACCTAGATGGGAGCATGGGGAGAGTAAACGTATAAATGCCTGTCATTAAATCCCTCTTTACAAAAACCCCACTTCCTTTTACTGTCACCCCAGAAAAGCGGAGAGAGAGAGAGAGAGAGAGAGAGAGAGAGAGAGAGAGAGAGAGAGAGAGAGAGAGAGAGAGAGAGAGAGAGAGAGAGAGAGAGAGAGACGGGGGAGGGAGAGCGAGAAGGAGAGAGAAAGAGAGATAGAAGGGGAGAGAGAGAGAGGAGAGAGAGAGAGACAGAGACAGAGAGAGAGGGAGAAGAAAGAGGAAGATTATTGAACCTACTTCTCCGTCATCATTGTATGAATAGCCGGATAGGTAAATGATCAGATGCATGTCGTAAGGAAACATTCCAAACCACGGCTGTGGTTCGGAATGAATGTTTCATGACGACATTTTGGGCCACGAGAAACCCTGAGGGAATTGAACTCGCAGCAGCCTGGGACCCACTGGTTCACTGTGGTTCTATGATTAGACTGCTCCGAGGGAGGTCTGCACACCAGATGTGTGGAATGGTTCTATTCTCATTCCCAGTCCCCTACACCCCCTCAGATCATTCATCAGCATTGTGATCGTCATAATTCATACAAGATATTACGGCTATTCTGAAGATTTAAATTGTAATTGGTCAATGAATGCGCTTTTCTTAATGAGTGTAATTATTATGTAAAGTACTAATAATAATAATTTATTTTAATAATTTATATTTCTTCTAGTCATAGGATATGTGAAGACACCTTGTTGTGTGTGTGCGTGTGTGTACGTTTCATTTTTCTAAATGAAGATATGTTTATAAAGCCCAGTAAAATCACTAAGTTACTGAACATATTGGTAGTGTGTGTGTGTGTGTGTGTGTGTGTGTGTGTGTGTGTGTGTGTGTGTGTGTGTGTGTGTGTGTGTGTGTGTGTGTGTGTGTGTGTGTGTGTGTGTGTGTGTGTGTGTGTGTGTGTGTGTGTGTGTGTGTGTGTGTGTGTGTGTGTGTGTGTTTGCGTGTGTGTTTATATGTAGCCTATGTACATATAGTGTATACGTGCATGTCTACGAGTGTGTTGTTGGAGAAAGAAGGAGGAGACGCGCGGTTTGGGACCCGACCACTGAGTCAAAGAGATGGCTCATATTCCGCTGTACTGTACCGGGACACTCCGAGCAGAAGCCTGCAGACGCACCCAGCCGGGCGCACCCACAGCATCTAACGCTATCTTCAGGGGGACACGTACTGACTGGAGGAGCAAGATCAACGCACCCGGATTATTATACTTCTTTTTTTTTTACTCCAACACACAGGATCACTGAATCGATCGTTTGAGAAGATTCGTCTCAGTAATAGGCGCAACTCTGTGGATTTTTCTATTTTCCCCATTTCTCTCTCTCTCTCTCTCTCTCTCTCTCTCTCTCTCTCACACACACACACACACACACACACACACACACACACACACACACACACACACACACACACACACACACACACACACAGACACACACACACACACACACACACACACACACACACACACACACACACACACACACACACACACACACACACACACACACACACACACACACACACACACACACACACACACACACACACACAGACTCGCTCACGTTCTCCTGTTCTGTTGTTTTTTTTCCCTTCATTCATTGTCCACCCTATGAAGAGCATTAACTATCCCTCCCTCCAGTCCCATTGAATGGGGTGCGAAAAAACAGAGGAGGGAGATGAGAGCTCCAAATCCCTTTTTTATTCCCTTCGTAGCGCTCTCAATAACAGAAGAATGTCTTGCCCATCAGTCACCGAGGGGATCAAGACTCCGGGACGGTCCCACGCGCTCAGTGCGACGTGCAGAGCATCACTGAGAGTGACAGAGTGAAGAGGGACAGAGTGGAGAGGGACAGAGTGACAGAGTAAAGAGGAACATCAGCATCCTCCTGGCCTCCTGTGCACTTCACGCGAGCACAAGGAGTCATTTAGCAACCTGTCTCTCCACTTCACATCCCCTTTTTAGTCAATTAGGTCGCTGCACTCCTCGACTTCCCCGAGACGCCCTGAACTACAATGTGGTGTGGTAAGTCGCCTTTACACTTTACACCTTTGCGATAGGATAAGGCTGCATTGCTTGTTTAACAATTCGATTTGGCTGCAATTAAACATGATAAATAACTTAGGCTATTCAAAGTCCGCATATTATCATTATTTATTCTGAGGAAATCCATTTTTTTTATGTGTGTTACAATCTATTGTATTTGGATGTAGCCTACGCCAAATAGCTCTGAACGATCCTGTTCTCACGCACTCCGTTTGACTGTAGACACCATGCGGAGCCTGGCGCTGCTCCTGGGGGTGAAGGCGGCGTGCATCCTGCTGGTGTCCTCGCTGGCCGGCACGGGGGCCGTCAACAACAGCGGCCGTTGGTGGTGAGTTACCTTCAGTGGTTATAACTTACATGCATCATAGTCATAAATATATGTTCTGCTCAGCCCTTTGAGACTGTACCGGTGATTAAGGGCTATACAAATACAACTTTATTTTATTTTATTTTATTCAATTTAATTAGATTTCATTTGATTTAAGTTGTAGTGCACTCAGTCAGGGATTGTGAAAAAGACTCATGCGCATTTCAAAGAAATAACATTTTCGTTTGCCATTTGTCAACTGCAATGAAAGGGTATAACGCCAAGGAACGTGCAAGGCAAGGCACTCGTTTTAAGTGTTTGATGACTGAAGCAACAAATATTTTTTTATAATAAAGGTTACGGAAATAATAAAGGTAACAGAATACTGTGTTGTCAGTCCCGACTGACCATAAAATATTCTGGAACCTTTATTATTTCCTTTTTTATACATTCAGCCTTATATATATTCCTTTCTTAATTTTTTCATTACTTATTCTTCTTGAGTTTTCTTTTTCAAACAATTGGAGGTTATAACAAATGCTAATTTACTATATGACTTGGAGAATTGCATACTATTTTAATTGGTTAATGTTTGTGTAATGCCTTCTTTTTAATCAACATGTCAAAATATGTTGATGATTTGCTGACTTTCACGGTTAAACATTAAATTATATTAGCTGCGTTAAATATTCTGATCATACAATGCAGATTGTTTACCTTCTTAGAGCCCCCCAATCTAGTTTCCCCTCCCTTTAAGTCTCTCTTGCCATAGTTGAAAAGCCGTTTATCATAAATCAACCGCATTACCTCACATGAGGCTTTTCCAGGAAAACAATTTCCAAAGCAAACAACACAATATGGGAATAATTGAATGGTTCCCTGATCCAGAGATGGGAGGCCCCCGGGAGCTTTCACGGTTGACTGAAGCAGAGAGTTGATTAACAGGCCAAACAGAGCCATTTAGCCTGGACCCGCATTGAAAACATTAGAGCTTTGACACAATAATGCTTGAGCTAATTCTCCTAGCTGTCTGTCTATCGAGCCCAAATTTATAACATATTGGTAATATATTTGTTCATCAACAATGCATGTATGTTTTCTATATGTGTTATAACACAGCTCATAAACACCTAGGGGTTGATTTCATGTTATCGCTCTTTTTCAATGATAAACCGCAGCAGACTGTTTAGTGATTGAATGCCGTGAGCTGCTTTCAGTGTCTCAGGTGGAAGCAGGTAACAAGCCTGTGGCTTCACACGCAGGACACTATCGGACCACCAGTCACCACTTGCAAAGCATTATTTAGCCACATGGGAGGACCACATTAATTAGAGTTAGATACACTTTTATTATTATTTTGTTTTGCAAAAAACAAATATTTGTAATCACAATGTCACGTGACTACAAGGGTTTGTGCGGCTCCACCTCATTTACAGAGTCAAGGTGGTCCTCAGAGAGTGCATGATACTTATAGAGCCTGATCGCTAACCGGTCCTCTCCCCTTGTTCTCTGCCAGGGGCATCGTGAACGTGGCCTCCTCTGCCAACCTCCTCACCAACTCCAAGAACGTCCAGTTGGTGCTGGACCCCAGCCTGGCCCTGCTGAGTCGCCGCCAGCGTCGGCTGATCCGGCAGAACCCTGGCATCCTGCACGCCATCTCCGCAGGCCTCCACACCGCCATAAAGGAGTGCAAGTGGCAGTTCCAGAACCGGCGCTGGAATTGCCCGACCACCCACAGCCCGGCGGTGTTTGGAAAAATCATCAACCGTGGTGAGTCCCTATCCACTCACCAGACGCAGTGATGGGGCCAATCAGCGGTCGGGGTCATCCCATTGAATGTCTAATAAGGTCTAAACAGTGCTCACTGCTTGTCTGAGTAAAGATGTGGCTCTGGATCGGGGTCTGATGGAGAGGCTTTGATGTCGTCACCGCAGGTTGCAGAGAGTCTGCGTTTGTGTTTGCCATCACCAGCGCCGGGGTCACCCATGCGGTGGCCCGCTCCTGCTCAGAGGGGTCCATAGAGTCCTGCACCTGCGACTACCGGCGCCGCGGACCGGGGGGTCCGGACTGGCACTGGGGCGGCTGCAGCGACAACGTGGACTTTGGCCGCATGTTCAGCCGGGAGTTTGTGGACTCCAGTGAAAGAGGCCGGGATCTACGCTACCTCACCAACCTGCACAACAACGAGGCCGGGAGACTGGTGAGGACTCATTCATGACGAATAACGCTCAAAATGAGACGTGCAATCCAATGATCACCCCCTAGCATCAAACCCAATCTAAGGCACACCCCTGTTAGCCTAGACCCCTGTAACGCCTGTGTTGTTTTCTGTCCCCGTTTTTGTGCAGACGGTGTCATCCGAGATGCGTCAAGAATGCAAGTGCCACGGCATGTCGGGCTCCTGCACGGTGCGCACCTGCTGGATGCGCCTGCCCAGCTTCCGGGCGGTGGGGGATTATCTGAAGGACCGCTTCGACGGCGCCTCCAGGGTGGTGTACGCCAACAAGGGAAGCAATCGCGCCTCCCACCGCGCCGATCCCAGACACCTGGAGCCCGAGAACTCGGCCCACAAACCGCCCTCCACCAAGGACCTGGTGTACTTTGAGAAGTCGCCGAACTTCTGCTCTTACAACGGCAAGACGGGCACGACGGGCACGACGGGGAGGACCTGCAACAGCTCCTCTCCCGCCCTGGACGGCTGTGAGCTGCTGTGCTGCGGGCGCGGGTTCAAGACCCGGACGGAGTTGGTCACTGAGCGCTGCCACTGCACTTTCCACTGGTGCTGTCACGTCAGCTGTCTGAACTGCACCAGTACACAGACTGTACACGAGTGTCTGTGAGCAAAGCTGGGACAAAGACTCACACCCGTTTCACGGTTGGCATTCGAATGCACCACGGGTGATAAGACCACAACAAGACACTTCAAAACAGGCACGTCAACTGGCTACTTCTAAAATTGGCTCCCATCCATTAGTTTTAACGTGTAGTAACA
>NC_079412.1:8185129-8302629 GCF_026213295.1 Gadus chalcogrammus | reverse complement strand
CAGTCCCGTGTCACCCGCCCTCCATCGCACTCTGCCAAGAGTGTTCCTACGCACTGAGGCCCCTCATACTGCCGCACACACACACACACACACACACACACAAACACTTTTCCCCGCAGCCTCCTAGACACAGGGTGCATGTGGCACCTAAGGAATTCGTAAGGATCCCTGAACCTTAAATGACTGTAATTGTGACATATCTTCAGTCGATACCTACAAAGTGGATGTCACAGATTGTGATTATAGCAAACTATATGGATTTTTGTGTGTGTGTGTGTGTGTGTGTGTGTGTGTGTGTGTGTGTGTGTGTGTGTGTGTGTGTGTGTGTGTGTGTGTGTGTGTGTGTGTGTGTGTGTGTGTGTGTGTGTGTGTGTGTGTTTGTTCGTGTGTGGCCACACTGCAGTTCGGCACCTCTTCAGTCCCATCAATTATACCTCTGCATCAGGCAGCGAAGCCAAAGACATTTCTCCTAGCAACTGTCTTTTAGAGGCCGTGACGCAGACAACAACAGGAGCAACTTCTTCTAATCCACATGCATACTGGGAAATAACTGCATCAGACATCTGCCCCAGTCTCTGACTCATAAAAATTCAGAAGAATAAAAACATGCACGTTAGTCTACGCGCACGAACACATAGACTAAACGGTCGTCATCTCTTTCGTATTCTCACACAATCTATGAGGGCTAATCAGTTCCAGAACCCAGCGTGAGGACGCTGCCAGCCGACCTCGAGGGGGCTCCGTTTTGCACCCTAAAACTCTACAGTCCGTCTCGTACCATAAAATAATAAAACCGATTAAATTAAAATAAAACGTCAAGGTGCTTAACGCGTTCTGTTCAGTATTTATTTATTTTATTCAGCATATGTGAGCGAATGGGAGAATCCCAACAAGGAAACTCTGTTTAATTAATACGTGTTGTGGTGTAATACCGTCATCTAGTGGCCAGTCAATGACATTGCAGTAATCCCTTCGATGATTCAAAGTCTTTCTTTGGAATATAAAATGAAACAATAAAAAAGGTTTATACAATAATTTGACAAATATGCTTCAGTTTAAAACAATAATCAAATAATATTGACAAAAGTCCTTTAGATTGAAAGCTAGAAGAACACCACCCGGAAAGGGTACTTGAGCAGTCGGTTGTGCTTCCGGTCTCTCTTTCCACCTCTCCTCGCTCCACGATGGTGAGTACTGCTGCGCGCTCGGCCCCGAATTATCGTATAGAGTGCTTATTCAAATGTGAATACGCTTACTATAAATGTCAAAACACATTTATAATAACCTAATTCGATAATTTTGTCGACGTAGCGGTGGTCTTCGACTACCAATAACATATAAGACACCAGACTGAAAAACCTCGTTGCGCGGAGATTGCTAATCGTGCTAAGAAAAATGCTAGTCGGCAGTGCTCGGAAATGTCATATGTTTTAAACTCCCAACATTCGTTTTTCAATGACATTCAATGAGTTGACCAGGTGTTATTTATTTGTTTACCCTTTTAAAGACTAAGAAGAGACGTAACAATGGCCGTGCCAAGAAGGGCCGCGGACACGTCCAGCCCATCCGCTGCACAAACTGCAGCCGTTGCGTGCCCAAAGACAAGGCCATCAAGAAGTTCGTGATCAGGAACATCGTTGAAGCCGCTGCGGTCCGTGATATCTCCGAGGCCAGTGTGTTCGACTGTGAGTGGGGCAATCAGAATAATGCATTACATATTACTACAGTACACGAGTAACATTTTTAGGCTTGCTTCCTCAACAGCCACACAGCATAATTTTATCATGAAATCCAAGCTGGTCCACGTTAATTGTACCAAGTAAATTTGTGTATTTTGCAACATAATGTTTAAAATTTCCCATCATTGAATACTGTTTGTGGCAAATAAGAATCAACCTGATATGGCTTTTTGCGAATTTGAATTATCAACTAAATGTGTTTTCCCCACCACAGCTTACGTGCTACCGAAGCTGTACGTGAAGCTGCACTACTGCATTAGCTGTGCCATCCACAGCAAGGTAGTGAGGAACCGCTCCACTGAAGCCAGGAAGGACAGAACTCCTCCACCCCGCTTCAGGCCAGCTGTAAGTAGACCAGTAGACTGAACCAATTCACCATCCTTTGTACTAGTTGTTGAACCAAAATGTGCTGCTAAGAAACTAGACATCCCGGATGTTAAATTCCGGTGTAATGTGTTGGCCAAGGGTACTAGAACTATTGATCCCTTTTGCTATTCGATAAAATGTGGCGTATTGATTGATCTGTCATCGGTAATTTGATTAGTCTTGGTGCAAACGTAAATAATAAACCATACCCGTTTTCTTTTCTCAATTCCAGGGTGGCCCACCACGCGCTCCACCGAAGCCAATGTGATATGGAAACATTTTGAAATAAAAAGTCCCAACATAATCAGCATTCTGTCTGTGATTTTAGTCTGTACATTTAGCAGATGTTTTTTATCAAACGACTAGCAATAAGTACTTTTGTAAGGAGAAACCATCTTTCTAACATTAGGATGTTCTTGAAACCAAACACCAACCACTAGGTTAACACATTCCCTGTATAGAACATAGCTAGCGAGGATAAAAGGCTGCACAAAGTATTCTATTTTATTATTGGTCAACTGTACAACATACGATAAGTATGTAGGAGGGGTGGCTTTGGGAGTCCAGGTGACCTGAACAAGTGAGTCTTTTGCGGAAGATGGTGATCGTCTCAGCAGTCCCGACATCAGGCAGCTCGTCCCGGTACTGCGGAGCCAGTACAGAGTTGTTACTTGGAGTGACCGTTTATAGCTCGTATTGATGGAGGTACCACACGTCAAGCTATATGCTCTGTACAAGTTGTCAGAAGTAAAGGGTCATTAATTTCCTGAAGGTTGGTGCAATGTCAGCCAATGAGCTGTTAACTGTAATGATCCCTTGCATAATACAATGCATTTAGCTAGTGAGGACTGTACAAACACTTACATAAACATAACTTTATTGACAGTAAAAAGTTATAGAATATCCAGGTATACGCAAATAACTGCAATTACATCTCGGAAAGCAACATCACTTGGAATAATGAGGCAGTTGTACTTGTTGAGGTAAGTGTTTTGTCATTACATAAATTCCACAAAATACAGAACATTTAAAGGAAACCAAAACCCATGCCCCATCTTCACTTCAGAAAATGATATATATCAAATATTTCACAATTCATGTTTAAGCAGAAAAATGGCAAGCACACATGCTATACTTCATTCACACATTTCTGTACAGTGCATTTCATTTTTTTCCTAACAAGGCTTCAAGTACATTTTTTCCCAGCATTTAAAACTAAAAGCGGCCAACCCACAAAAGCATGTTAGAATACTGAATTTGGTCTCCTTCGGGTCAAACATATACATCGTTAGGCAACTCACCATACTGTAGCAATAAGGTATTTGGGTGCTAGAAAGAAGCAGGAGGTAACAGTTTATAATCTTGAGGAATATGCTGGATAAAATTTGGGATATAGCTAAACACCAAGACTGTAACATTGAATATTAAACCACAAAGGCTTTTTAAATAAGATATTTCTAATTACACTATCTTTTTTTTAATATATATACTTAGCCATGACCACCTAGTGGGAAACCACAAGGACTCTGAAATTGACCAATAGTAAATCCTTTGACACACCCAGTACACTTCAATATGAGTGCAGCACATAGCCAGCCACGTACAGAAAGCTTCTGCAGAAGACCGGCATTTAAAAAAAAAAGAAAAAGAAACTGGGTCATCCTAGATTAAGATCCGATCAGTCCAAATCAGTGCAGTCAAATGATTAGAAAAGGGCAATTGGTGGGAGTCAACAAGAGCTTCCAAGGGGATCCTCTTATTTATATTGGGAGACAATCTAAAAGTGCAAACTTTCCCAGGAAGCCTGGGACTGCCTCAGAATCTGAACTTCACAACACTACAGGGTCACGGTCTGATCTGCACCAGAATTCCAAGTCTCACTTCCACCCCCAGCAAAGTTTCCTACATCCTTAACCCAAACTTAACCCAAGGCAAAGATTAGATAAAATATATTTTTCATTTTTATTTCTTTCAGCTTTTGCCCTTGCTTTGATTATATTTTAAGCGCAGCAGTAGAACCTTTCCAGAGGGACTTTACATGCAAAGTTTGCTGTAAACACGAGGTACGTTTAAGGCAATCCACTTCTGTGCTTCATCTATGATAAAAGATTCTCCCCGACCCGAGTGCATATTAATCTAACCTGCCTCCCTCCCCCCACCCCCTTCATAAATCACATGAATACAAAGCTCTCTCAGTGCATATTTAACAGACTAATTTGCTATTTCTAAGATGTATGTGCTATGCTTGTTCTTTGATTAGCTCCATGTTACAAGCTTTTATGAACAATAGATTTATTTTTCTATCCAAATTATAAGTCAGTTCAAGTGACCTATCAAAGTGCCAAATAAGCCTTTTATTAAAAAAAGATGGTGTGATAATTTCTAAGCACCAGGTTTCCTTAACATCTTGTAATGACAGGAAGTCCCCCCCAAAAAGGCACTTTTGGAGCAAAACAAAATGTTTTGCGGAATGATTTCATTTGGGGGTGCAATCGATAATAATTTGTACCTCCACTTGTATTGTATGATGCTGAGAGAGAATGTTCTCGTATGACCTGCTGTAAATTGTCTTAAATACACCAGGGTCATGCCACTACTATCATTAACTATAACAATAGTTACAGTAATAATCGAACCTGGTGCAGAACAAACCGGATCCGACACAATAACTGCTCCATCCATCTACCATTCATCTCAGCCCTCGCCCTCCACCAACCTGGGCCCGCTGCGGCCCCCCAGCCCGCCCGGCGCCTTCAGCCCACCTGGTGCTCTCCCCGGCTGATGTGAGAGGAGAACTCGTAGCGGTCCTGGCTCCGGTGGCCACAGATGTTGCACTCGAAGGGCTGGCGGAAGCCGTGGCAGCCCATGTGGATGGTGAACATGACGTGGTCCAGGAAGAGGACGCGGCAGTGCGGGCAGTGGAAGCAGCGCACGGCGCGGCCCTCCCTGTCCACCACCTGCAAGCTCTCCCTGGACGACCGGGGCGACCCGGGGCTCTTCTTCACCGCTGAGAGGCGGACGGGACACGCCCTCTCCCACTCTGGGTCGGAGTCTTTGGCCGGACCGGGGATGGAGCTGGGGCGGCTGCGGGCCGTCGCCGGCGTCAGGGGGGGGTGTAGGTGCTGCAGGTGGCGGTGGTTGGAGGTACTCGTTGGGGCAGCTGTGCTCTGCTCTTCCGCCGTGCTCTCCGTGTCTGTGGAGTCCGGACATTCGGTGGGAGAGTTGTTGGCACTGTGGGCGGAGGGAGGCTCGTTGCAGCCTTCGCCCGTGTCCGGCCCCGCCCGACCGATGGACACGATCGCCATGCCACTCCCGCCACGGGCACATGTGCTCTGAGGAGCCACGCGACCGTACACAGAGCCCATGGCCATGGGGAGTTCAGACTGGAGGCCGGGGTGGGGCTGAGAGAGCTTGGGAGGTTCGTAGGTCTCACTCTTCACCCGGCCTTCCTGGAGGTACTTGGAGCTGGTTCCCATCAGCCGGACAGACTCCCCAGCAGACTGGGAGGTAAGGTGGTCCCCTTCCTTCTCAGAACCAGAGGACAGCTCATAAGGTGCTTCGGGCATGTTAAGACGCATGTGCTTTTCACCTGCACAATGTAACAAAAATTGTACCGACTTCATAAGGGATTGACCTAACCAAATATAACATGCAACCAATGACCCTTTATGCACAAGTTAAGGTTTATCCTATCTGAAAATTTGTATTTAATTTCTATGAAGTGTAAGATCATTTCTTATCATTGATATGAAAAATTGAATCTCTTTGTTGGATGACTTAAAGCAAAAACCTTACCCAAAAACTTCTGGGGAGTAGACCTCTTGCGTTTGGTGATGCTATTCGCGAGCCTCTCCACAAACGGGAGCTTTTCAGTCGATGGCTGGATCACTGGTTTACTCATCGGCTCTGGATCAGGAGAATCCTCACCTAACACAGCAGGCTCTTTGTCATTGGTACGTGCACGGACGAGACTGAGGTACGTAGAGTGACATGCATTGGCGTTTACAACGGTTGAACTGGGACTCTGTGCGAGAGCAGTGGTTACCTTGTGCTGATGGTGTGCCGGCGGTGGTCTGGTGACTCTGCTGGCAGCTGTGGCAGCGCTCCATGTGTTCCTCCAGGGTGCTCTGCTGCTTGTAGCTGCGCCCACAGCGCTCGCACTTCAGGGTCTTGCCTGCCTTGGGAGACGACACTATGGGATAGAAAAAGGAATTTTCAGATGGAAGAATGTGTTGAATTATAATTGAACTGAAGTTGGATAAACGTCGGACATTTTCACGTGTCCAAGGGAATGCTTATTTAAACTTAACATGTTCAAAAGGAAAATACTTCCAACAGCATTTCAAGGTTTGACCAGGTTTAAAAGACGTATTCTGTCCTAAGCACAGAAATGTCCCCTGGACCTCAATTTGATCGACGATAGGAATGTCAAATAGATCAGACTAAGTCCGATCCATCTAGTCTAGTCTATGTGTTATTTACATTCCAACTGAATCTATCTGGTACCTGCATGTGTGCGCAGGTGTCCGGTGAGGGCGTCCCTCCGGCGGCAGGCGTAGTTACAGATGGGGCATTTGAAGGGCTTCTCTCCTGAGTGGAGCTTGATGTGTCGCAGCAGGTTGCCCTTCTGGGTGAAGGAAGCTCCACACTGACTACACTGGAAGGGCCTTTCGCCTGACAACATTCATTCAGACGGACACACACAAACACTAATTGATGGTTGTGATTGGGTGAATTTCCTCTGCTTTCTTTGTCATATTGTGAATGTGACTCACTGTTGCACAGCCACCAGCTTACTCACTAGCCACCATGACTACAACACCACATTGTCGAACAACACACCTTAACCTTACTTGACCTAGCCGCTCACCAGCTTCCGCAAAATACTCGAGACTCATTTGTTCAGAGTTCATCTAGACTCTGCATAACCTCCCCCTCCCACCCCTCCTACGCACTTATTGTATGTTGTACGTCCTGGCACTTAGGCCGAATCTCGATTCTTCCCCTTGCCCCTTTTGCTTTGTCTTTGTCTTTGTCTTAACCAAGACAAAGACAAAGACAAAGCAAAAGGGGCAAGGGGAAGAATCGAGATTCGGCCCAAGTGAGCTCTCAAATCATCTTAAAAATAAGGGGTACATAGCACTCAATCTTATCCCTTAATCTTGATCAAATTGGGTATTGAGACACCACTAGCTCTCACATGAACGCGCAACTTCAAGGGTAAGGGGGAAGATAAGGGGTAAGGGGAAGTATTGAGATTGGGCCTTAATGTACGCACTTATTGTATGTTGTACGTCCTGGCACTTAAGAATAGTACTCGTGCAGTATCTTTGTTGTGCACAGGGAATGGGTTAACCTAGCGATTGTAAGTGCTTTGCAGTTGGTTCTATGAACATCCTTACTGTACCAACAGCGATATATTGTTTCACCTTCTTCTGACAAATGCACTTATTGTAAGTCGTTTTGCTTAAAAGCATCTGCTAAATGCCCTAATGTAAATGTATTGCACTCATTCTTCTGTGTTCCCTGGATTTGGAGAGTCTTTCCTTGCCCTTCAGAAGGCCTGAGGGTTAGGGTAAACCCCTAAACCTAACTGTGATGAAGGGCTAGACAAATATAAAGGACTTGATCGATTTCAATTTTCTCACCGGTGTGGCTGCGCTTGTGCACCATAAGGACATTCGGTCCAATGCAGATCATTCCACAAATATCACACTGGAGCTTGCCATTGGGCAGCCGAAGAGGCCCCGGCGAGATGGGCTTGGGGCTGGTTAGCTCACTGTAGATGTGTCCCCTCTCTCCAGCAGACACACCAGCACCATGCTCTCTGCTCTGCTCCTCTTTAGTGGGGTCTCTGTCCTCCCTCACAGACTCTCTGGGCTGCGGACCCACTGCCGGTTCTTCGTCGCTGTACAACTCAACTTTGATGGAGTTTGCTGTGCAGAGGTGGAGATGATTGTCTGACATTGCATGTAGGCCATACCTTTACTTATCTTATCTCATACTGGAATAGTAAAACATTCCCTCGTAAATCAGTACTTTGGTAAAATGAATTGTAAATCATTATGATTATTGCATTAACCTGGTGGTTAAGAGATTCCAGGTTAAAAATTAAGAAAGGTAATTCTTGTGGAATAGCCTTTTGGTAAAAATAATAACTGTTTTTGCATTGCTCAGATAAGGTACAATAAAAATGAAGATACACTTTGGAAGTATAAAGTCCCCAAAGGAATTCCTCAAGTAAAGTATGAATGCCCCCAATATTGGAATCTGCCCCCCCCCCACAAAAGGGATACACAACAAAAGAAGACTGACCACTAAGGGAGCGGCGTGGAGAAGACTTCTGACTGTTTGAAGAACTGACCGAACGTCCTCGAAGCCCACAATAAAAGTCCTGTTCAGTAGCTGAGTCTCCTCCGCTGCCTGAGGACCCAGACCTCGGCATGTTTCACACACCGCTAAGGACATCTGTAAACAGGACTCGTTGGGCTCATCTGAACTTGGCTTACCTGGTAAGTAGGAGTCATTGCGGTCATCAGCATTCATTCTCCCACCAGAAGCCTAAAGGGAAATTGAAAGGATATTGAATTAATTTGCTGTGGAACATAATGAAACGCTAACTGAATAATTGTTATATTTTCTTTAAACAGTCTACCAATACCACATGATGCTCACCCTCTATCTATCTATCTATAGGTGTATCTTACAGTTGTCTAGATTAATAATATCACTAGGTTAACAAAGGGTAACTAATGGCTTTCTTCACTTCTCCACGGTAATAGACGGCAGTTTATAGATACGACCACACAACAGAAGACCTCTTGTTTCTGTAGGCTTTAGGCCCACATAAAGGATTATTAATACTTTTATTCTAACAAAGCATTGCCTACTTTGTGCAAAAATATATGTATAAATGTTGATCAATTAAGCCATAGGCTATATATTGTCATCTATTATATTATTGATAATAATACATTAGTAGCCCATAGATAGGGGTAAACCCTCACAGATACAGCGGTTAGCAGAGGCGATGGGGCGAACGGAGGGCGATAACAAAGATCAGCGGGATTTCGTGCACAGGTTGCGCATTAGGCGCAACAGGCATGATGCATCCGTGAATCAGATGCATTTAAGTCACATTAGGGTGCGCGCCGCGCGACTAATTGTCGACACTTCTTTATACACATGCATCTTCATACATTACGGTATTGAGTAACATGGCAATTATTTGTCAGCCTTCCACCCGGCTTCACCCCACTGTATTCCTGCCAACTGGTTATAATATATAGCGTTCTGAGCTGTGTTTTCCAACACATCTTCCTGCGCGTAATGCTCGGACTGTCATCTCGAATAGTTGTTATAATGCTGATGTCTGTCTGGACGAAAGCAGGAGCCGTATAACACTCGGCATGCCGAACAGGTCTCTGCTGTTCAATGTTGCACAGCCGTTGCTATGGCACCCGACCACACGACAAACGGCATTCACCCCATCAAGTACTGGAAACATGTTTAAAATATATCGCAATTGATGTCATGTCGTGTCAAGCAATGCACGATCTGCCGCTGAGTCTCCTACCTGGCGACCGACTGATATTCCCCGATCTTAGATGTCTGGATGGCTGTTTGTTTTCCCAGGCGACGACAGCATCTCCGGGATTTTTTTTATTAATTTTTTTTTACCTGGGAATCCCAAACAACTTCCGGGCCCATGCTGGGACTGAACAACAGAGCCTTGATCCGCTGCTGATCACCGAATGCATCGATGCATGCGAGGTGCGTGGATATGGAATTAAACCACCTGTTGACATGCAATAATATTAAACGAGAAATGGTTTCACCCTCCATTCAACGGATTTGGTTTTTAAACGACAATCTAATGTACAATTTTATACACTAGATTGTTGTCTTAAACCAAATTAATTTAATCAATTAATTGAATATGTGAAATGATATGCATGTTGCAATGGTTGCCCATGTTGACGCCCACGGCCACTTGATTGCATTGGCACAGGGATGTAGCCTAGGAGTGTGTGACAAACATGCTGCCATGTGCACATATGGCAGGTCCATGCATACGGCTAACGAGTGTGAGGCCGGATGTCGCATAAGTTAAAAGTGCTTAAACCAAGCCAAGGCTAGCGTAGATCTTATAATACAGCAACATTAAAATAGGATCTGGCGACTGATGTGTTGTTTCACTACACAATAACAACACAATTTAGGCCTACCATTCTTTCAATTCACAATAATTAAGTGAGTAAACATTTTAATCATACGAGAGGTCAATTGTAATGCGAAGGGTTAACACAACTTAACTGTTGATCAAAGTGACCAACCAGAACTTGGCTTCTCGTAAACATTTATAGGAAGCAATCTCAATAGGAAGTGACGTTGGTGGCACTGTGTGTTGGGGGGGGGGGGGGGGGGTTCAAACAAGACAAACACGATTGCAATCATTGACTGTTCTTATTTATTTGCATAAGAAATATTTACAGGATGCTACTTTTCTGCCAGGCGTTTTGGTTCACAGGTGTATTGTCTTTGAATAATCTGATATTGGGATTCATTGTAGTATATGTATACTGCCACAAGATGGTGTTAAATTCCCGTCAAAAGTATGTACTCCGTGTGTCTTAATCATAGCTGAACACTTGAAACCGAGGCATTTCCTCCACAGAGAAGGTACCATCTATTTGAATCGGTTTGGTTTGTGTTGGCGAAGAACCTCATAGGCGTCATGGATCTTTATGAACATAGCTTCTGCCTCCTTGCTGGGGTTGTGGTCCGGGTGCCAGGTCTTGGCCAGCTCCCTGTATGCGTGAGCGATCTCTTCAACAGAGGCATCTGCTTTCAGAGACAGTACCTGGACATACACAATAGACAGCTCATCAGTTACCTTTTTAAATATAGGATTAAATGTTTTAAACTATTTTTAAATATATTTTATGCAATTCATCCCCGCACAAGGACTTACATGTAATGCATCTATTTCTCTCTCGGTGTATTCTCTGAGAAGTATTTCCAGAACCTTCTTCCAGGCCTCTTCTGTGTACCCCCCTCCTGTTATAGCACATAAGATCCTATAGGGGATCAGTAGCATGTACTCGACAAAACCACGCAGCCAAGGGAAGAACCAGAAGAAATTCAGCAGCTCTGCCAGACAGTCAGAGATGTAATAAACAGTGGCTGTAGTGTTGTGGAAGATACAATAGCCCAGTGGAGCAGAGAAGGCGAGCCAGGCCATCCCCAGCTTATACAGGCGGGGACCTGGAGGGCAAACCAGGGGAAATAAGGAAAAAAACGAATGAACTAACCAGTATTTATTGGATTCCTACTTTTCATTTAAATGATGCGTTTTTTTTGTGAAAATGTATTGCTATCAAGTTTCTGAACATGTCAGTCTTTATGTATTACATGTTATACAATTGTCTTATGATTGTCCAACCTAGTCAATGTGCGCTTTCATAACATGCCAGTCTATACGAACATGCAGATTGTGCTACCTAGTCTACGTATGCTTTCTGAACATGTTTGTCCATATAAACATGCAGGTCATCCTAGTTTATGTGCTTCGGGAACATGTCATTCCATATGAACATGCATATTTTCCTACCTAGTCCATGCGTGCTCCTGGCCGGTCTTGGAGATTTGAATCTGCGATGCTGTGCTGCAGTGACACTGGCCACCAGACTAATGGGCAGGGGTGACAAGGTGCTGCCATAGAATATAGGGGAGGTGATGAGGCAGGCAGTCATGGTCTTCTGGATGTCTGAAGTCTGCTGGCCAACGTCAGCCACCAAGTACACCCCCGCGCCAACAGAAAGGGGCAGTACAATCAGGTAGAAGAAACTCATGGAGCTGAGCCCTATGAGGGATACCGTTCCAAAGTAAATGCCCACACACACCTGCCCAGCAAGCCTGGTGAGGCCTATAGGGGGAGGCGCGGCGGCGTCTCGCTGCCTTCGGATCTTCACTCCCGCTGTCTCTTGGTTGGCCTCGTTCACGTACGCAGGGATGCGTATGAACTCTCGGGCCCAGCCGATGCCAAACCCTCCAAATGTGAGCATCCACAGCAGAGCATGGCTGTCTCGACCTAGATATATATGGTGCAGGCCTAGTGGGCCACCTGCGGCCCATAAAGCGTACGCTACTGTCAACCTTTTGCCCATGCTGGGGCCCTCAGTGAATCAGATGGTGCACAATGCTGGACAGTTGACTCATCCTAAACAGTCGGACCTGAACAAGCAGAAATAGTATTAAAACTGGGAGGTAGATATTATTCAAGTATTTTAGTTATATTTAGATTCTGATTTGGCCACATGAAGTCTTAAAATAATCTAAGGAATGTACCTGTTAAAATATAGAGTCTGAAGCATTGAACGTTTAAACAGAGATTAAACATTAACATTAAGGGCTATCGTGTTTTGTTTTTTAAAATACAAGTCAAGATAGTAATAATCGTATGTTTATAAGAAATACAATATAGTCGACTAACTACTATAGCAAGCAAGGAAACTTCAATTATGATTTAAATATAGTGCCTTACCGCAGATAATCCCCTTTACCCTCGTAGTTTAAGGGATCGGTCTCAACGTTGCCTTGGACTTTGGATTATGATTACACATTGAAAAACTGTACTCATAGAACTGACCAGTGGATCATCATTACATGGGTAGTGCCAAGGGATTGGCTTTTCATGCGTACACTGTAGACAAAGGCGGTCAATTGTTTTATATTAAACCACTGACTGTTTGAGGAATCATTCATATTAATTGCAATGCTGGCCACTGCATATGTGACAGCAGCAATTGTATTTTATTCATACCCTCATTCCTGAGAGAGAGGATCCTGCATGTCCTCGATATTCCGGTCTGCCGCCCCACAACTTCCGGTGTCCTGCTGCAAATGAGAACTTTGTCCCAGGAACGAGAAAAAAGGACATGCCACAAATAACAACATGATAATAAACGTGGGATTTGACAATATTCCTACAGCATTATCCGAAACAAAACGGAAACATACATTCCTCTACGATCATCAGAGGCCCCCCCAGCCCTCTCTCTCGCCGCTGAACCCATGTAACTGAAAGTCCCGCCCTCCCTCTCGCTGCCAAATCCATGTCACTGAAAGTCCCGCCCTCTCTCTCGCTGCCCTACCAATGTCACTGAAAGTCCCGTTGTGAGCATCACGTAGCAGGCGTTCCGTCGGGAGAGAAGAACGCCCTCGAACGGGGTTGTACCGTGGCTGGTTGCCCTTCTATCGGACCACCCCTTCCTCAACCCTCCTCGGTTTGCACTATTCTTCAAATGCATGTAGTGAGCCAGCATCAACTCCTGGCCCTACGTTGAAAATGTAGGCCAACAAAACCAGCGCATCCATCACTTTCCCCAGGAGATGCTCCTTACATCGGCCTTACGTTAATGCTCAGTCCCAGTGCTCCCAGCAGGAGGATCTGGAATGGTTCCGGAGAATGGAAGGAGACGACGTGTCGGTCAGGGAGCAACTTTTTCATAACCGCGTCCGGGAGACCATCGTAAGTAACATGGAGAGGAATCCAGTCGATTTGATCAACACGTTAACATAAGTAACGTTTCACGGTTAATGACGACACTTCATCAGTAGTCAAATGTTTGCTTGTCGTGTACGAACAGCTATAAACCTCAGTCAATGCTACTTTTTTTTTAAGGTTACTTTTTAGCCAAGAAAATAATTGTGACCAAGGCAGAATCAGTCATTTAAACATGGCTAGGCTTGGCATTATATATCGAGTGTTACCTCATTTTTGCAGTTTCCAATGATTGGAGTTTTTTTGCAGCTGGTTTCTGTTAAACTCAACTCATACCGGGTTCATATATCCTCTTATAATGCCTTGAGACCACTTTGGTTTAGTTGCTTTTGAGACTATTATAATAGTTATTAAATAGTTTATTTACAGTTATTTCTCTCAGTTACCACGGGTTTTTCACATTAGTTTTGGTCCTCAGGGTAGACTGACATTTAACGCCATAAAGCACAGCAGTTACATTGTTGTAGGTGTTGATATGCTTTGTGTAGATATATTCATACTGACCCATATTTCTCAATGTTTACTATATGTGTATCGAGAGTGGATCGAGGTCGGTCTCAGTATACATCGTAATTTATAGCCATGTGAATGGCTCAATGATTGTCACCATGTGGAGACATTGTCTTAAATCTGTGTGGACATGACTGCCTCGATAAAGATACAAACAACACCTGATCAAAGGCTCCTTGCCTTGAACGAATCAACCCATGGGCTTGTGTTTACAGTCTTAACCTCTTCTAGTACTATGTCCAGTGATGATAATCAGCATTGAAAGACCACATACTACCTGACTGTTAATTGAGGACCGTCAAATCTGGTCCGTCACCAATAGGTGTCGTTACATACAGCAAACATTATTTGTAAATGTCCCACACCCTTTGAACAACCTCAACATTTTCTTAGAACATCTTCAGTTCTGTAGTTAAACCGTTTGATGTTTGATGATATAGAATATGTGGCACTGTGTGACAACCCGGGCAGTCCTCTCTAACCACATGATCTTAGGGCCAAGGGGTTGGACGGTTCCATTGTGGACCACTGTGTTGACATTTTAGAATGACACCAAAAGTTGTGAGAGGACACACAATGTTGACACATAAACACACGGTTCCTCACACCCAACCCGTGGGTAGTTTCCCTCTCCTTCAGCCTTTAATTGACCCTTTTCCCCTGCTTATTGGTTTGTCTGTTGGAATATGACAGAGGATTTGCCTAATGTATAGACGGTTATACACTGCTGAACGAGCCCACTGCCCGAGCTGATAAGTTTATGCGCATAGTAAAGTATTGGTTAACTGCAACATCCCAGTGATCTGTTGCACTAAAGTGCATTATTTTCCTACTGGCATCTTAAGCACTGTGACCATATCAATAGGAAGGAGAAAAATAATTTGATTTGGACACATTTGTCACATTTGACCAATTTGAGAATCTGAATCTCTTTATTGTCATTGCACAAAGTGCAACGAAATTGGGGCAGAGGATCTCAAAATAAGTGCTTTTTTCTTGCTGATGTAATCATTGGAGTGGCAGATGCTGGATCACTTTTCCCTTTATCTTGTCTTAAATGGGTCAACCCCTCTTGTACCTCTTCATGCATTATAAAGCCTAAAGAGTACGCCCCTCCCCCCATTTTGATCTGTTAATTCGTTCTTTGTAATACTTGCAAAGGAGAAATTGTGGAGTATACTGTGTGTACTTTTGGCATGTTGTGAAATGTAAGCAACTGCTTAGCAACTCTTAATAGTAAATAATGGTGTTTCTAAATTCCGTGTCAATTAAAACGGTTAATAATGTGTCGATTTTGAGTGCTGCCAAAGTTATTCTATGAGCATTCATTATTTTGTTTACGATCTTCTGTAGTATAATGGATGTGTGTTTGTATGTTATTAGTGGGAAATGTTCTGGTGGCAAGCATGACACGTGTTGACAGGGTGTGTGTGTGTGTGTGTGTGTGTGTGTGTGTGTGTGTGTGTGTGTGTGTGTGTGTGTGTGTGTGTGTGTGTGTGTGTGTGTGTGTGTGTGTGTGTGTGTGTGTGTGTGTGTGTGTGTGTGTGTGTGAGTGAAACAGTTAGGAGTGCTGAGGTCTAGTTTAGAGGTGTCTCCTTGGACAAATTTTGACTGCATTAGCAACAGAGAACTCCCTGTGTTTGTCTACTGAGATACCTGTTAGGTGGGGAAAACAAGTTCAGACATTAAGACGGTGCACAAATGTTTTGCACTATGGCTTAAACAAACGGGGCAAAGAGCATGTTATTCTTACATTTTCTAGATAATACAGTCTGCAGAATTAACAAATTACATTACTTTATAATGGAGTGCTTCTTTGTTATAGATGTCATAGGGCTAATTCGTTTAGTGAATTTCAAAAAGCATTACACCATTAGACATGCAAGGCTTTACTTGTATATCTTCGCAGATTTACCAAAATATCGGCATTGTTTGATCTTTTCCCTTTTCAAACATGAAACCTCCAATTGGTAACAGATTGATTTGTGTTCATGTTGTCACTGTGCGATCGGTCTAAAGCTGTTGCGGATAACCCCTTTAGTTCCAGGCCGCTGGCTGACATGTCACTGTGACCAACTAGCAGACATGCTCTAGCACTTGGGGTGGGAGGTTGTGACTATTCCTAGAGCAGAGATTGCAGCACAACTAATGGCTGAAGCAAATTTGATGGTCATAGTCCATAGTTCAGGGAAGAGCTGATCACTTTGTGCTGACGATCCATCACTGTGCTTCTGGCTCTCTGCCATTAATCCTCCAATTTACCCCTCAATGATAACGTCTGTGTGTACTTTGGTAGCACTTGATCATAAGCAAAAATAATGGTTCATATTTTCTTTAGAAATTGCCTGATATTTTCATCTGTGTCTATTTAGATCACCCATACAACTGGTTTCCTTGCACATTAAATAATCAGAATGTCGTCCAACTAGAGATTTGCATATACAGCAAGTCTGAACCGCTGTCATCTTGACTGATCAGTGAGAGGCTTTGTGATGAGTCGGTATGCAACTCCCTCTGTATGTTACTCCAGCCTCTGGATTCTCTTGGTATGACCCCCCCCACCCGGCTGCTTAATACACAAATACTCTGACGCTAATCAACCTGGTCTAACAGACCTGTCTGTCTGTGGCTACACTAAAAACAACGACAGGGCTGCCTGAAACATTGCAACTAAAAGTGATACGACCTATCTTCTAGAATATGGACTCCAGCTATTTGGAGAAAGACAGGAATAAAATGTGCACGCATTTAATTTCCTCTCGCTCCAGATCTGTGTGCTCCTGTTCATTGGCCTCTACATCGTGTCCTACCTGATCCTGACACACTTCAAGAAGAATGCCGAGTTTGTCACGGGTGAGCATGAAAGCCAGTCCATCATTCCTGCTCTGTGGGTAACTAAGGCCATCAACACTCTTATCGTTGCTAGGCTGCTTGGTAAGGTTATCAATACATAGGGATCCCATCAAACCAAAGTGCCTGGAGCAAAACGGTGACAATGTTGACAGCGGAGGTAATGAAAAACAAGTTTCTGTAAAGAATTCCTGTAGTGAGAGTGTGGAGGGGCACGCCCTGCGTGCAAGCACATGCAAATCTCAAGCAGCAGATGCATATGGTTTCCCACAAGCCACCTCTTCTTCTCTGCAAATACACAAGGGTATTTTGGAGTAAATATTGCAACACAAACTGGCTCACTATACATGCAACAAGGTCAGATTTAGCTGTGTGGTCCCTCTGTTGCACTCAGATTGGTCCCAGTCAATAATATTTCCACTTGACATTGTGATTTTTAATGGTCGAATACTATTATCTTTATTTTTTGAGTTGAGTTCATTATGAAACATGTATTTGTGAGAACCACACTGTAGCCTTGTTTCTCTGTCAGCACAGTCCGCTTCACCTTGGCAGGCACACCGACCCCCAGCCTCCTCAGAGCTGGGAGTTACATAACAAAACCCGACATTCACATGCATGGTCTCCTCAGTCAGACTGACCTGCTGTCAGGTTAGGCGGTTGGGGGGGTTGAAGAATGTTCCTGCGAGATAAACCCATACTGCTCTTCGTCTCCGAAGGCCCTTCTGCACGGACACAAACATCTCAATCTGTGTTCACCAAGGATGGGCCTGGAAAAAAAATTGTTTTCAGTTTCAATATGAATTTGCTTGCTTTGGAGTAATGGTTTATCAGAAACCAAATTAGATGTCGAACAACCCAACAACAAAAGGTTCCATTAAGCAATGATTCTTTTTTTATTGTTATTACAGACGCATGTCAATAACAAACTTGGAAATAGGTGTGGCGCGCACATCCAAAGGTAATCCACAGGTGCTAGACAATGGTATTGAATATAAGGAAAAACGAGGGTCTGCACACGGTTTAAATGCTCCAGAAGTGGATTTATTAACGTTTCGATCTCTAGGGATCTTCATCGGGCATCCAATGCCTGATGAAGATCCCTAGTCATCGAAACGTTGCCCGTTAATAAAAAACTTGTGCAGACCCTCCTTTTTCCTGATAACCAAACTTGGGTCACATGTCCAAGGGAAATGTTGATTGGGTCCAGCTGTAGCTCCTCCAAACAGCGGCTCTGTATTGTTGCAGCCAACTCGACTTAATAGATGCCTCAGCAGTCTGTGACTGGCTGTGAGAAATCAGAAAACTGTGTCAGTAACAGCGGAGCTGTTGTACCTCGAAGCGACGAAAGAGTTGAGCAATGCAGGTCTATAAATATACCAACATAGCATTGGTTTCAAATGGAGCGCATTTTTCACTTTCTTTCACATGACTCAACCTGATATATGGTTGAACAAGTCTCGATTTCCCTAAGATTCTTTTTGTTGCTACGTTTAGTCTATTTACAGTCCAAATGCGCAACATTTGGCACTAATCAACAAGGAATCAACATTTTTCTCGTTGATTAGTGCCAAATGGTGTGCATTTGGCACTAATCATGCACTTCATCATGCACTTTTGGCCATTTGCACTATGTTCTGGACATAATGTTCAGAAGATAGGCTCCCCCTCTCTCCTGTTGGAGAGGTGGTCCCTCTCCACTCACCTGGCCGTCTCACTCACTCACCCCCTTGTCCTTCCACACATTATATTTCCCCCCTGACTGAGCCCAACCAGATAGGAACCCATTTATTACATTCCAAACCATCTCAATGTTTTCCATGTCTTCTGTTCCAGCCAAACATTGTTTCATGTTAGTGAATGTTTTCACAAGCCTGCAGCTGTAGGAAATGGATGTTATCACTCATTTCCTGTGCTTACTTTCTTTCAGACGACATTGAAGATGCCACCGTCAACAAAATTGCGTAAGTGAACGAGCCACAATGAGCATCGGGTTCCCAATCGGAATTGGGATAGATCACCGGTGACGGTTTAAACGGTGGCCTTCGTGTGCGGTTGACCTTTGTCCCTACACGCAGGCACAACATAGAAACACTACCCCTCCCTCCCTATCACCTAGATGGTGCTGCACACGCCCCGCCCCATGTACCTGATGGGTTTGATGACGTAGACTCAACCCCTTCCCCGTGTGTGTGTCCGTCCGTCCGTCCCCCCCCCTGCGCAGGCTGTGGCTGTGCACCTTCACGCTCTCGGTGGCCGTGTGCGCCGTGCTGCTGCTGCCCATCTCTATCCTGTCCAACGAGGTGCTGATCACCTTCCCTCAGAGCTACTACATGCGCTGGCTCAACGGCTCGCTCATCCACGGTACGCCTCTCTGCACACCCACAGCTTACACTCAAATTCCCCCTGTGCTCGCACACAGGACGTACAGGACATTCCCCCCCGGGGTCGGGCTGAAGCCAAACCGACCGACCGACCGGCGAGTAATGACAATGACGCCACCAAAGATGATAATTACCTCGGATCAGTGTCGACAATGCCCGTTTCTCTTCCTCCTCGACCCTGGTGATCCACCTCGGGCCTGTACCTCCCTAGTTTCTATTACGGTTAAGTCATAAAGATTAACCGTACATAAAGAATGTAGACTAAACAACGGGAAAGGTGCGGCTGAGAAACGTTCAATGTTTTGCTCCACACTTCCATGTCAGCCATCGCACATTCCCCATCCTCACCCCCATACTTATCTCACGCGGCGTGGCAGGCCTGTAGCGCACGGTGGTATACAGCGGAACTACAGATGAATGCTTGGTTTAAAGGCTGTGTGTCCTACCCCCCCCTCCCCCTTTCCTCTATAGGCTTGTGGAACCTGGTCTTCCTCTTCTCCAACATGTCCCTCGTCTTTCTGATGCCCTTTGCTTACTTCTTCACCGAGTCCGAGGGGTTTGCAGGGTCCAAGAAGGTACGTGGTTCAATTCACTAATCACCTTAGCCCTGACCGAAACCCTAGCCCTCCCATGGAGGCATCCACCACAATGCTTCATCAATGGGCAGTAACTCTTTTGTGAATGGTACATGGACTGCCTTTTATATCGTGCTTTTCTAACCAGTAGCCACTCAAAGCTCTTTGCTTTATTGCCTAAAGTTCCTCCATTCATGCACACATTCACCCAACGACGGCGGAGTCAGCCATGCAAGGCGACAGCCAGCTCGTTGGGTGCAGTCAGGGTGAGGTGTCTCGCTCAGAGACACCTCGACACTTTAGGCCAGGAGCTGCCGGGGCTCGAACTAGCAACCTTCTGGTTAACCAGCCCACCCACTCTACCTCCTGAGCCACATGCCGCCCATGGGCAGTGACTCTCGGGTGCGTGGATGCTTTGACATGCGTCTATGTCTCAGGGTGTCATGGCGAGGGTCTACGAGGCGGTGGTGCTGCTGTTGCTGCTGGCGCTGCTCGTGGTGGGGATGGTGTGGGTGGCGTCCGCCCTGCTCCACCACAACATGGCCCGGGAGAGCCTCTACGGTGAGCTCACAGCACGAGGCCGGCGCTCTCTTCTGTCGTCATGTAAACGCTGGTCATAACCTGTCGGCTTCGCTTTGTTTCCAGACCTGTGGGAGTACTATCTGCCCTACTTCTACTCTGGGATCTCTCTCTTCGGAGTGATGCTGCTCTTACGTGAGGATAGCAGAACCTTTCAAATACAATATGCAATGTGGTTGACACTAGGATTTATCGTGTGTGTGTGTTCTCCTCCTCAGTGTGCACCCCCTTTGGCTTGGCCAGGATGTTCAGTGTGACCGGAAGCTTCTTGGTCAAACCCAGGGTGAGATTCAACTCTGTACACTAAAAGTCAATAATTAAAATGTAGCTGCGTGTTCTCCGGGGGTTTATCCGGGGAATAATGAAACTTAGAATGGTCTGAGAGCAATTACTATGTGGGATAAGATATTTGTGTAAAAGCTGTGTAGGTCAATTAATCAAAGACATGGACAGCAGCAGGAATTGTCAGGTTTATTTGTTTGACTGATCCTTCTCACTGTGTCCCTTGTCTCTCCCAGCTGCTGGAGAACATCGAGGACACTCTGAGCTGCACCGTCTTTGAGGAGGCCTCTCTCTCCAGGAAACTCAAGCGTGAGTCGGTCGCCGCCAGTGTTTGTTTTACTGTTTTTGTCGTTACAACGCCGTTACTGTATGTTACATGCGGTGCGTTACTAATAATTGATTGAATTGAACTGCGTAATCCGAACGCACCCCTGGCTCCACACACAAACGGCTCGGGAGGAGACCAGGTGGGTTAACAATGAGATAAGCCATTATGATTGGCTAAGGCAGAGTCATGTTTCATGGTAGCCAATCAGGTCCAGTGTTTTTACACACGTGTGTGTGTGTGTGTGTGTGTGTGTGTGTGTGTGTGTGTGTGTGTGTGTGTGTGTGTGTGTGTGTGTGTGTGTGTGTGTGTGTGTGTGTGTGTGTGTGTGTGTGTGTGTGTGTGTGTGTGTGTGTCCTAAAGCCAGGACACGCGCGCCACGCACACACCAAACAGATTCGATTAAGCAGCAGAAATGGCGAGTCCGGAGCAATCCGATGAAAAGTTGGCATTTTCTGTAATATTCTGCAGATGTTCCACAGCCTTTGCAACCAAGCAAATTAGAATTCAGTTGGAAGTATATCAGGGCCTTGAATGGGCAGTTCAACCATTTAAAAAATCCAAATCCAAATCGTAACGCAAATAGTTTCTTTCCCTGGTAACTACTTACTTTTATTATAGAGTAATTCAGTTACTAACTCAGTTACTTTTTGGAACAAGTAGTGAGTAACTATAACTAATTACTTTTTTAAAGTAACGTTCCCAACACTGGTCGCCGGGCTCCTCTCCCTGGTGAACCATTTGACCCTGTTTCCATGTGAGGTGCTGAGCCTATGTTTGTGTGGTCTCCTAGGGGGCGGCAGTACCTCCTGCTGGGTCACACTGAACATGGAGGCGCTGAAACACGAGTACCACACGGTCCAGACACAGCGCCTCGCCCTGGGTACGCACCCTGGTGAAGCGTTTCCACCGCTCTGGCACGTTCATAAATAGACGCTTCGTTTAACGATGTGTGCATTTTATTCATAATATTCTGTTTCACAGAGATGCGTGGGAAAGCATCCCCATGGCAACGTAACCTGGGCTACCCACTAGCGATGCTTCTGCTGCTAGCGCTAACCGTACGTGTATCACCACCACCACGACCGCCGCAACACTGTCCTCTGTGACCTTCACACCATAGAGCTAGCATGGTCTCCCTGACCTAACGGCGTGTTGCGTTGTGTTTGGCAGGTGGTCTGTATTCTGATGGTGATCTTCAATGTGCTGGAGCTGCTCTTCGATGAGACGGCGATGCCTCGGGGCATGGAGGTGAGGCTTCTGTCCTGGAAATACGGGTTTGTGAGTGTCTCATGTTTTGGGTTGTCTTGGCGGAACTGACCTCTGACCTCTGACGGTGTCTGTGGCTGACAGGACCCTCGTCTCGGCACCGCTTCCTTCTCCATGTTCGGCTCTCTGGGAGCCGCAGTGCAAGTGGTGCTCATCTTGTATCCTTTAATTGGAAGTCATTTACATAGACGAGCACGTTGAAATGTTAATGAAGCACATCATGCTTCCCTGCTGTCCACTCTGAGCTCTTCCAGATGTCAGACTGCCTCTGCAGGAGCTGGGTTACCTGTGTGTTGCCATGGAGACCACTTCTGAGGGCTCCAGCTCTGTTAAATGTCAACAATAAGGATGTTCTTAAGAAAGGTTGATCGTTGATAAATGCTTCATGCCTTCCAATACGAGCCATCGATGTTGACGCCTCTATAAAAAGAAGGGAAACCTTAGCCCTGTACACCAGCTACCTAATGGTGTCTTCAGTGGTGGGCTTCTACAGCTCTCCCCTCTTCACCAGCCTCCTACCGCGTGCCCAGGACACCAACCTCACACAGGTAAACCACAACATGCATGTTTCGGGACCAGAGAAGGCACAATAACCAGAGAAGGGGAAACTATGCCATTTAGGTCCAATCCCATTTCTACCCCTTACCCCTTCCCCTTACCCCTTCAAAACAAGGGGGAGGGGGAAGGGGTAAGGGGTAGAAATGGGATTGGGCCTTATAATAATTTATAAGTGTGATTGCACTAATGATCTTGATGTTACTGTTGGAAAAGGAAAACGCAATCTTTTGAAATATTCAATGTATTTATATGTATTTGAGCTAAGGATTTAAATTCCTTCCCCAGGTGTAGACAGGATTGAACTTGTTGTGTCAAATGCTAGAATCATAAATCTTGTCTATAACTCCTGCTCATTGAAGGCAAGAGCATTTAAAATGCAACCACATTGTATAAAACATTGTGCGTGAATCAACCAAACCAACGGTTTACCTGGTTGAGTGAGCGTAGGCGTTTAACCACAGGTTTGGCAACATGCAGCAGCATGCTTTAGGAACAAACAACAACCCTACTGACACTTCACCAGGGAGGGAGATAAGATGACTTGTGTCAGCATGGAGCACGATGCTTGTGTTTTTTCCATTTTTAAACCACAACCTCTGACCTGGCCCCTTCTTTCAGATTATCGGGAACTGTGTTTCTCTGCTCATTCTCAGCTCTGCACTGCCGGTCTTTTCACGCACACTTGGTAAGCAGCACTCGGTCACAAGCGGCTAATGCACCATTCAACATGAGAAACTCTCTCAGAATGCTGTTAGTGCTACTTTAGCAACAGGAGCTGTGATCCTCTGGTTGGCCACCAGGGGGCATGTGTGTCGCGCTGATGGCTGTGGCGGTTGAAGCCTGCCTTGTGATTTGAAGAAGAACCAATGCATTTTAAAACTAATGTTTAGTTAATAGAACCAGCGCATTTTCACCTAACGTCTTGTTCATAGAACCGACGCATTTACACCTAATGTCTTCCTCATAGAACCAACCATTTTCCAACTTGTTAATTGAATTCATTTCCACCTACACGGGCTCCAGGGATCACCCGGTTCGATCTCCTCGGGGACTTCGGCCGCTACAACTGGCTGGGGAACTTCTACGTGGTGTTCCTGTACAACATGATGTTCGCTGGCCTGACCTCGGCCTCCCTCATCAAGACGGTCACATGGGCGGTGCAACGAGAGCTCATCCGTGCCTTTGGTCAGTATTATTATTTTTGTGGGCCCCCCCCCCCCAATGTTCCAGCCCCCCCCCCCCCCCCCCCCCAGTGTTCCAGAGGGCTGGTCCCTTCCTCAGATAGAAAGATACAATCCTTCAGGAAGGTGAGGGGACGGGAGCAGTCCCTCCTTGGGGACACACACACACACACACACACACACACACACACACACACACACACACACACACACACACACACACACACACACACACACACACACACACACACACACACACACACACACACACACACTCCCCCCCTCTTCCTCAAGGCGCTGATAGCATCTCTGCTGCCCTTTAAACCTCTCTTTTGTTCTCTGACCAGTGGTCGTCTGGGTTACTCTTCCCTTGTGGTTCCTACAGCTCCCTGTGTGCTTACTGGTCCTTTCTGCTTCTCCCTGCAGGTCTACACAAGCTGCCCCTCACTGTGTCCCGCTCCACCGTCCCCTTCAGACTGCTCCTGGCCAGCGGCCTGTCTAAGATCCAGTGAGTCGGGGCTCCCCACCACGTCGTCCACTGGGACCCGCACTGGACCACTGGCGCTGGCCGGGACTTGAGTTCAGTCTGCCATGGGATTGGTCCTCGGGTCCCCCCCTCCGTCAGGTTGCAGTCTTAGCCCTCTCTGTTCTAGGCAGCTGGAGGGGTTTTCGGGGCTTGCAGAATGACCAATGGGAGTTCTGCCCAGAGATCCTTTTCTTCAAAGGTGGAATCAACGTTGATGAGATGCTAGCGTTGGCTAATGGCTAACAGCTCGGACATTCACTGTCCATGAAATAAAAAGGGATCAAGGCCGTTTTCCCATTCTTGGCGTCATTTAAACATGACCACAGCAAGCATTCCTACTCCCCTCCCCTCACAGGCCTTATAGAAACACAATCCCTTTGGCTGGGCACGTCTATGGACACATGAATAAAGCCAGCAATGTTATTTTGGAATATATTTTGTTTTCTCTCAGAACACATTTCCTCTTCCTGCTCTTAAGTCCTTAGGTTCCACTCTCCTCCTCATGCTTCCCCCTCTTAAGTGTCACCACTATTTCAGGAGGTTGATCTACTTTGCAGTACTGCCATGGTGTTGTGCTAATGAGAGGAGGAGCCTCTGCATGGGGCCATCTGGTGAAGCAATGCCGTCTTCACCTTCTGCTTTATGAGGATTTGGGCATCATGTTAAAATTGGGGGACCACGGGAAGGCACCGGACAAGGCCGCACTAATGCGCAACGAGCATTTACTGTGATGATCACTTATTGTGAGTCTATGCATTATTCTGAGTATTTAAGTCTCTGTGATTCCGTATGAAACACATGCACTAACAAAAATGGCTTTACACTTTTGACCTGTAAGATTTACACGTCAGAGTATTTTTATTCCTTTCCTGCATGGGTTTCATAATGCAGAGGGACTCTGGACCATTAGACCAATCAAACTGTGAAACTTAAACGTGGAAAAAAACTAAGTGCAATATTTTATACTAGGGAGTTTTTACACTTTAGCTTAAGAAATTGTTTAGTTCTTATCTTCTAATGGGAGTAACTCTTCTAGGATTAGTTTTACAGGGACTTTCAGTGGATGTGTAGGATCCTTTTGTATTTGTTTAAAGCAAATGTGACATGAGATCGATTCAATCATTCCATATCCCTTTTTTTTCTTTTTTTTCTGTTTCCTTTTTTTTTTAATTTTAAAGCGATGTATTCTTCGTGATTCCATGTCACTGTGTAGGCTACTATTTGCTACTTTGCTGTATCAGCAGGAGATTATCAGTGAGGTTGGTAACCAGCAGGGGGCAGCCGCTCATATATTCAAATCCTTTTGCGCTCTCAATACATGATCATCTGGCAGTTCGCTCCCCGGCCAGTAATTACGTGGAGCGCTGTTTTGAGCTTTCATTCAATAAGATTTATCTGGTTCTACTTTGTGGGAACGTGTGTTCATTTAGGGCTATTTGTGATGATAATTGTCACTTCTGCATATTGCGTCTTAGGCAATCACGTTTCACAGGTGTAAGAAAACAATAATGTACGGCTGAACCATTTACAAAATGTCTTTAGAGCTGTTCTCAAAGATGGCCAAGCTGTTTTTTTTATTGTTGTAAAATGCTCTGATATTTCAGATTGATCTCAACTGAATTATCTGACACAATGTTGTTTATTGAGCCAAAATGCTAATAAATGTTTTGTATACAAATTGATGCATGTATTTGTTAGATAAAGGATTCTACAAAAAAATGTATGATTGTTTTATAACAAACTTTGTATTGCGTTAAACCTCCGTGGCCCATTGTGTTAATGTACCCATTATCACACCACCATGTCCCTTTATCCTAGTTGTGTGTTTGTGGCGGTCCCTTTATCCTAGTTGTGTGTTTGTGGTGGTCCCTGTATTCTAGTTGTGTGTTTGTGGTGGTCCCTGTATTCTAGTTGTGTGTTTGTGGCGGTCCCTTCATCCTAGTTGTGTGTTTGTGGCGGTCCCTGTATTCCAGTTGTGTGTTTGTGGTGGTCCCTGTATTCTAGTTGTGTGTTTGTGGTGGTCCCTGTATTCTAGTTGTGTGTTTGTGGCGGTCCCTGTATTTCAGTTGTGTGTTTGTGGAGGTCCCTTTATTCTAGTTGTGTTTGTGGCGGTCCCTGTATTCCAGTTGTGTGTTTGTGGCGGTCCCTGTATTCCAGTTGTGTTTGTGGCGGTCCGTGTATTGTAGTTGTGTGTTTGTGGTCCCTGTATTCTAGTTGTGTGTTTGTGGTGGTCCCTGTATTCTAGTTGTGTGTTTGTGGCGGTCCCTTTATCCTAGTTGTGTGTTTGTGGTGGTCCCTGTATTCTAGTTGTGTGTTTGTGGTGGTCCCTGTATTCTAGTTGTGTGTTTGTGGCGGTCCCTTTATCCTAGTTGTGTGTTTGTGGCGGTCCCTTTATCCTAGTTGTGTGTTTGTGGTGTTCCCTGTATTCTAGTTGTGTGTTTGTGGCGGTCCGTGTATTCCAGTTGTGTGTTTGTGGCGTCCGTGTATTCCAGTTGTGTGTTTGTGGCGGTCCCTGTATTCCAGTTGTGTGTTTGTGGCGGTCCCTGTATTCCAGTTGTGTGTTTGTGGAGGTCCCTTTATTCTAGTTGTGTTTGTGGCGGTCCCTGTATTCCAGTTGTGTGTTTGTGGTGGTCCCTGTATTCCAGTTGTGTGTTTGTGGCGGTCCGTGTATTGTAGTTGTGTGTTTGTGGTGGTCCCTGTATTCTAGTTGTGTGTTTGTGGCGGTCCCTTTATCCTAGTTGTGTGTTTGTGGTGGTCCCTGTATTCTAGTTGTGTGTTTGTGGTGGTCCCTGTATTCTAGTTGTGTGTTTGTGGCGGTCCGTTTATTGTAGTTGTGTGTTTGTGGCGGTCCCTGTATTCCAGTTGTGTGTTTGTGGCGGTCCCTGTATTCCAGCTGTGTGTTTGTGGCGGTGTGCTGCGTGCGGCCCCGTGTCTCTCCGCCCATGTGCTGCCGTGTGTCTAATCAGCGGCTGAACAAAGCGGTGTTTGGCCGGTCTGTCAGCGGGCCGGTCGCCACGCCACTACATCCACGGCCCACGCTCTGCACACGGATGCAGCGGCCAGATAGAAAATAAATAAAGGAGAGGGCGACGCTCGCCGCTTTCTCTCCATCACCCCCCCCCCCCACACACTCCTTTCTTCTATCCGTCTTCCTCGCCTATTGTTTGTTTCCTGGGCCCATTTATTTAGTTGTGCAGAGGGAATGAGAAGTCTCCTGATTAAGGCCCTTCATGTACCACGTTTTAATTGGGCCTTTTGTTTTGTGTCGCTCTTCCTCTTAAGGAGTGCAACTTGACATCCTTTGAACATTAGATGGATCTAAAGACTGGTTTCCCTTTGAGGGGTGTGTGTGTGTGTGTGTGTGTGTGTGTGTGTGTGTGTGTGTGTGGCACTTTAATTGTACCCACTGAGCTAATGTGTCTGGGAAGAAAAATATATTCATTACATTAGCAAATGTTTGAAAGGGACCTTTTGAAGTCTATTCATTTTCATTTGTGATACTTTGGCACTAAATGTGTCTAACCACACAGTAGCAAGCTGCAGTTCACAATTCCTCATGGAAAGGGGTATCTGCTGTTTGTTCTCGTTCCCATCATACTAGTCGCAAGAGGCCGACCTAACTGAATGGCTTTCAGAAGTCATTTCCAATCCAAAAAGTGACAATATTTGAATTCCAAATGAGGTCCCCCCTTATTATTGCTCCAAAGCAGAGGGTCAGTATGTCTGCCTCAACCGTATCATCTAGTGACATACTGTAACATATATATGGCCATAGACATCTTGGCGGTTTAGGGAGTTATTAGACCTTTCAGAAGTAATAGCTGTGTGAGAGAGGAGTCAGACCTGTCAGTGGTAAGGCGGCTGTCTGCAATGGGATGTGATACACTATCTCTATTGTGAAAACACGTGAATGAAGCGGCGGGGAAGATGCCGATTAGCTGTCCACACAGTCCACTGTTTGAAGTGCGTGCCAAAGTGCATTAGGAGCTATCGTTGGTCGGGCGCTCACCAACACGCAGGGCGATCACAGGAAAAAGGCGCGACTTGCTGGCTAATCAACTGATAACGGTCGGCCCAGTCCACTCTCCCCCCGCCCTGCGTGCACTCACCGCGCCCTGCGCGCACACCGGTGCACCCGCACAGCACACTTGTTTCACACGCTTTGCTGGCGCATGGCCTTCATGTGGACCACAGCACCTTCCACCACCATCAGTGGGCCCACCACTGCATCCATCCCCAGGCTGACGGCTTATCCCAACCTATTGACCACGAGGAGCAGCACCCCTCCGTACCTTTCAGACAGGGAATACATATGATCTATATTTATTTTTAGATAAAGGTTAAGATATACATATCTACTATATATATATATATATATATATACTATAAAAAAAAAAAAGTATATATACCCTTGCTGACCTCTGACCTGCTTGCATGGGGACAGGAAGTTCCACCCTGTTTTAGTCTATTGTCCACCCCACTACAGCCCCCCCCCGTCCCCCTCCTTGGTCCTTGGCCTGGCCACTCTGTTCTTAAAGGTCAGTCCTTCCAATGCTCATGTTGATGCACATTGTGTAGAGTTAACTGTGCTACTGTTAGCCCAGAGGGCTCCATTGGGCCGAAGCGCCTCGACAGACCGGTACACGATCCCACGTGGGTCCACCTGCGTGTGTGGTTCTGTGTGTGTGTGTGTGTGTTTCAGTGTGGTGTGTGTATTTGGTTAAATGTGGTGTTGTGTGTGTCAGTGCTTGGCACACCAGTATATTCCTGTTCTGATAGCTGGTCGACGGACAGTGGAGTCAGATGGAACTGCAATCATTATTATTAGTTTCCTTTTGGTATCCCCATTCCGGCTCTCCCCCCCCCCCCCCCGGTCGCCTGTCTGGTGGAAGATGGGTGGGTGTGTGTGTGTTAGGGGGGGGGCAGTCAGGTCCCTGACTCACCAACCTACCCTTTTCCAATGGCCTCCATACGAGGAAGTCAGCGATGCAGAGTGTCGATTCAGCTAAAAGGCCAAGACAAACACTTGCATAGGTCAAGAAGCGAGCATTGTCTGAGCGTGATGGGCCACTGCTCCATGATAACCCACTCCACTTTCTTCAGGAGACAAGGCCTCGTCTTTTCCAATGCAAAAGGCCCACACCCTCGTACTTCTCGTGGTCATCGTTTTGAACGCCCTCTGAGGTGGTGTTCCAGGAGAGCTTGAGAGTCGGAGAGAGAGAGAGCAAGAGAGAGATAGAGATGGACGGCAGCTGTAATGGGATGGATGGCAGGATTCTGACCCTGAGGCCGGGTGCTGGCCTCACACAGCCACAGGCCCGATGGGGCAGCTGGACGGACAAAGCAAAGGGTAGACTAACCCAGGCAGGAAAGATCTCGTTTTTCTCTGCTTTGGTTGTAGCAGGAAACTGGGCCATTCACTCGGCTATATACTCCCATCCTGAAGTGAGTGGGGGAGTGAGGGCAGGGAACAGCCGGGGGGAAGGGGGGGGGGGGGGGGGGAGCCGGAATGGGGATACCAAAAGAAAACTAATAATAATGATTGCAGTTCCATCTCCAGCCCACAGATGTATGCTTCCTTCCGCTCCCCTCGTGTCGGCGCGGCGGAGGATCAGAACATGACGTTGTTGATGTGAGCTCGTTTCTCTTTTTGTTTTTGATTGAGTCAATCGCTGCGTTTGTCCCGATCTTTCATCTGTGCTCGGGTCCCACTGAAGCATTCCTCTGTGTTTATCATAGACAGGAAGATGAGGTCTGTCCACGCCACCCCTCCCCTCAACATCCTGGGATCTTCTGGAACCTTCCTTACAAGGCTGATGTTCCAGGGCCAACACGTTGCTTCAAGTACATCACTAGGCACAAGGACATTCTTTCAGCCATCCAGAATGTGAACTGGGATAAATAACGTGTAGTACGGGTGTGTTAAGGATCAGTTTAGTTAAGTATTTTAGATCCTTGGTATTATCAATCGATGTTTGAGATAGGTGGTCTTTGTGCTTGGAAAATATACCATACCTGTCCAGAATAAACATGCAGAATATGAAAAAATAAAAAACTTTGGAGTAGTTACTAAAAGTTTCATATTTGGTTTATTGTTTGATGTAAACTATGCATAACTGCCTTATAACAACAGAACGTGGCTGGCATTTCCAAATGTGGAGCTGTAAAGCATGCCTGAAATATTTTCGGCGTCCTTAAATCTAAAAAACTGTCGTCCTACTGTATATTATGAGAGTTCATGGATTGACACATGATAATGACAAACCTTGGACTTTAAGGGTACTTGTATGGTTTATTCATCAACCATTAATTAACATTTGGTAATGCAGCAATGAGCATTATTAAATAGCATTGGCATAGGGGTTAGTCTAGTGGTTATGGGCAGTAGGTTCGGTGAGATGAGGGATTAAAGATTAACCCTTACCCTATATCGAATAATGTATACATTAAAACCTTAGTTAACATGTACCCCACTGTTAAACATTAACGCAATAAGCAAATAATTCATAGACCATTAGTAAACTGTTAATTAACTGTTCTTTAATGCTTATTACTGCATTAACTTATCATAATTAATGATTCATTAATGCACCCTTATTTGAAGGGTGAGTCTTTAATTAATACGAACTCCCATAAATGATTTGACATGCTGTCAGAGACCTTTCAATCTTTCCTTTATCCTCTGTCACCCGCCATGACAATAATCTCTTGATAAAATTATTTTGATGAATCCTCTATTCCCACCTATTGTGTTGAGCTGGAAATAATACAAGGTCGCTGGGTGTTTCCAGCTTGGAGGTCATCTTTGGGTCACTTGGTTCAGAGATCACCTGCGTCACCTTGGATCTCCTAGTTGAATGAGAAACAAAAGAGAGCCTGGCTGATGTCACAGAGTCAAGGCTGACAATAGGATCTGACGCTGTTCCTCACCTTTACCTCAGGCTGATAATACAGTGTATGAACCTTAACAGTAGACGTTAGACTGGGACTATGAGCCACGACAGACACACTGAGCTATTTTTCTGAATGTATGGATGACGTTTGCGAAAACCTGTGACATCATAAAGAATATCCATGCTTTCATTTTCAACATCTTCTTGGAGTGTATTTGGTGTTCAATCAAAAACATTTGATTCGCGAATTAATATTATATTAGAACTGAGATTACATATGCCAATGTTACGGTGGTTGTTTTTTTTTACATTAAAGTAAGAATCATGAAAGTAATCTAATGATCGAGGACGCTGTTGCGTTGGCGCTGGAGGCGTGCGCTGTGGCGGTGGGAACGCGCAGAGGAAGGGAGGGCTGCTGGTCAGGCTTTAATAAGGTCCAATGGCTGGTGCGCGGTGGCCAGGGACACTGACACGCCACGGAGGACAGTCTAACTTAAAGTCTTAAGCCAGGCACAACTTAAAAAGGATGAATAGTTTGAGTAGACTATGTCAGGGCAATGTGTAGACCTTTTTACACGGCGGCATTTGGGCTAAATGCGCGCAGTTTCTAGAAAGGACCTGTTCGGCGCGCAGTGAGTGAAGTGGTAAGTCACCTGAATCCACCTGCGTCAAGACAGGTAGCCTACTTCCAATGGACCCTTGTAGACTGCTTGCAATGTTGTAAATTGAAAACTGCATTAAACCTATACTGTGAAATATTGAGATTATTCCATTATTGCGGTGGCTGCGGAGACTTTTTTCTTTTTAAACAATTTTAACAGCAGAATATAGTTATCAGCAATGAATTACTTTCTTTGGACTGCAACTTTTATTTTACAGTAGGTATATATTTAGGCTATAACAAGATAACAAATATAACATTGACATTTCTTTCTAATTTCAAATTTCCACAATATAAACCTAACATTATCTTTTCATTTCAGAAGTTCCTTTTTTTTTCTCCATGATTCGGATGAAGATTCAACCCCCTTTCAAATGAGGCCCAGCTCCTGTCCCCCCCTCCTCGTTGGCACCGCGCCCCACTGAGCCCCTGAACCCTCCCCGATGAAGAAGTCCTGGTGGGCCCACTCGGCACGGCTGGGCCTGCTCACCATGTGCGCGTGCACCTGGCTGGTCCAGGGATGTGGCCCGGGGCCTCGCTACGGGTCCCGGCCCAGGCACAGGAAGCTCGCGGCCATGCACTACAAGCAGACGGTCCCCAACTTCTCCGAGAACAACCTGGGAGCGAGCGGCCGGGCGGAGGGCAAGATCACACGCACCTCAGAGCGCTTCAATGAGCTGGTGTGCAACTACAACCCCGATGTGGTCTTCAAGGATGAGGAGAACACCAACGCAGACCGCTTCATGACCAAGGTGAGAGGACTCATGGTCATTTTCGTTCATTAACAATTTGAATGAATGACCCGGGTGAATTATTACTTTTGACCTATCCAAAAGGTCACGCGTTGGCGTTTCCTTGTGATTTGACTGAACAAGGCTGAGGATAACTGTTTATAGACAAACTAAAGATGCTCTAATTATTGCGATCACATAAACTACAGGCCAGTCCTCGGCTGGATGACAGATTAACTCCATTTCCCATAAACCAAGGAGCACATTTCACACTGCTTTAACCTGCAGGGCTCTTTAGCTCACTCAGGCTTTAACTGGAAAACAACCGGCCGCATATTCTGTCATATACTTTATAAGTTCATGACCTTGTCAGACCTTGAACGTACAACAAATATTTAACACAGGGTGTATAATTGTTCCCTCCCTTTTCACAAGATAAGAAGATCAGGATGTAATCCAACACTACCTTCCAGGAGACCGAGTTCCCTTTTAAAGAACACTTCCATTTAATCTTTAACCAAAGTCTTTGTTATCTGTAATAAAACTATTCCTCTGTTCTGGGTGAGGCATACACGAGAAACTGGACTCATGCTGTTTATTTAAGCAACTAGTTCCTGGACAAATATCGAGTCCGGCAAAGTGGCAAGCCTTTAAAAGACAAGTCAGTGGTTGAAGCTTTACATTGAAGTTTGTGATTTTTTGTATACAATGTGTGTGTGTGTGTGTGTGTGTGTGTGTGTGTGTGTGTGTGTGTGTGCGTGTGTGTGCGCGTGTGTGTGTGTGTGTGTGTGAGAACTTTCTGATACAGTGTGAAGACGAGAGTGTGTGTGTGTGTGTGTGTTCGTGTGCGTGTGTGTGTGTGTGTGAGAACTTTCTGATACAGTGTTAGGACGTTAAGAGAGGGTGTGTATGCGTGTGTGTGTGTGTGCGCCCTTCGGATGTCCAGCAAGAAGGCTTTAAGAGTGTGTGTGTGCCCTTGTGACGCTTAAGCGACAGCACATCGACTGTGTGTGTGTGCCCTTCAGATGGCCAGTGTGAGCACGTTGAGAGTGTGTACATGAGGGCTGTGAGTGTGTGTTGAGAGTGTGTACGTGTGCATGTGCCCCTCTTTAGCCCAGATGTGAAAGACAGTCTTTGTGTCATTTGGAGCTGTGAGGGGTCGCCTATACAGAATTCCCACTCGCTGAAGTAATGGCACCGTCGGAAAAGCCGCTATTGTAGCTGTGACAATGAAACGCCTCTCCTCAATGGCATTGCCAGTTTGTTTGCTACCCCTTCTCCCTTTCGCACTCTTGCTGTTACATTCCCAACACCATGCCCATACATTCCTCCCCTCTGCCCTGTGAGCTAGGATCAACCTTGGCTCTTCACTGGCAGGGTCTCCTTCTCACCCAAACTACTCACTCTAATGCTCGGTCTCTCTCTCCCTCTCTGTCTCTCTCTCTCTCTCTATCTCTCTCTCTCGTGCTCTCTCTCTATCTCTCGGAACCCATGTATTGACTGCCAAAGCACAAGGCAGGGGCAGTGCAGACTGAAGACCTCCGCTTTAATTTTTTGTGACGCATCTTGGATAACAACATCACTTTCCCGCCTGTTATTTTCCTGTTCATTTTGACACAGTGTGCAACATTATGTCACATGTGGGCGTTGGAATAACTTTGCTGCACATTTCTGATCAAATGCTACAGGGATGACATTGAAAAACTGTGAGGAAAAACCAGGGAGAAAGGCCTTGATTCATTCTCACATAAAAAGACCAAAGCATGTGCCAAGCTAGCTACAGTAGTTTAGTTCTTGTGTTGAGAATGTAGGAGAAAGGAGGTCTTGAGGTGGCCTTTAGCGGGATAAAGGAGGAATTGATGTGATGATGTCAAGTGACAAACCTGCTTGCAACCAGAGCCAAAGTGATGAGATATCACACAAACTGTACACAAATGTTTCCCATCGACTTTGTATGCTTCTTTATCTCGAGCTGTCATTCCTTTGATATCAAAGTAATTAAAAATGTCTCAGAGGTAGGCTACACTTTTCTCGGACAAAGTACTAGTCTTCATGTCTGCTGAACCTATTTAAAAAAATATTATTGAAATACAAGAGGGCAGGATATTGTAGTGGAAAGTGTATTGGTTAGGCTGTTTGACTCCCGAATTTAAACATGCAAGGTTTGTGGTTGAATCCAAATATCTACCTTCTTACTCTAACTCTAGGCATCCTCCATGTGACCTGTAACCCTTACCTCATTGTGATCTGTGTAAAGAAGGAAATACCACTGAAAAAATGATAATAAGTCAATTGTAAATAGCATTGGGAACAAAAAGTGTCTTTCGGCACATTACACTGTATGAAACACTCCGTCTGGTTCTTTCATTAGCGCTGCAAGGACTGTCTGAACCGACTGGCCATCGCTGTCCTGAACCAGTGGCCTGGGGTACACCTGCGGGTCACTGAGGCCTGGGACGAAGACGGTCACCACCCGGCAGACTCTCTGCACTACGAGGGCCGGGCCGTGGACATCACCACAGACGACAGGAGAACAGAGAAGTACGGCCTTCTAGCTCAGTTGGCGGTGGAGGCCGGTTTCGACTGGGTGCACTATGAGTCCAAGTACCACATCCATTGCTCGGTTAAGGCTGGTGAGTTTGGGAAGCGTTAGAATCAGACGCAGAGAGTTCTGATTCTGATTCATATTGTGCAGAGGACCGGGTGTTGTATTATGTGGGATGAGGTTGGATTTTGGACACGTTTATTTCCTCGCTGTGGTTATTATTCATGTTATTGATTGGGTTCCAGATCATGCCGTGACGGTGGAGAAAGGCGGATGCTTCCCTGGCGGGGCCTGGGTGAGTACTCCTGGTGGGGGCAAGAAGACCCTGGCCTCGCTGGTTCTCGGGGACCGGGTCATGGCCATGTCTGATACAGGCCGCGTGGTTTACAGCCCAGTCATTCTGTTTCTGCACCGGGAGCCACGGGGCCGGTCCACCTTCTTAGCACTGCAGACTGAAGATGGCAACCGTCTGGTCCTCACCCCCCACCACTTGGTCTTCCTCGCCTCCCGGTACAACCTCTGTCACGGAGAGTACAAGGCTAGGTTCGCTAGCCGAGCCCAGAAGGGGGATTACGTTCTCGTCCATGGGGCGGGTGACCGAGTGCGACCCTCTCGGATCATCTCTATTTCAGTAGAGGACGGTGTGGGCATCTACTCACCCTTGACACAAGATGGCACTGTGTTTGTTGATGGGGTGCTGGCATCCACCTATGCAGTGGTAGAAGACCACAAACTTGCACACTGGGCGTTTGGACCTGTTCGCTTTCTTTTCTCTATCTATCAACTGCTTTGGGAGGAGAGCCAAGGAGAAGGGCCAGCCGAAGTAGACAAGAAGAGCTACGCTAAGAAGTATCCGAAAGACTTTGATATGAACACTTCGGTTAATGGAAGAGCAGGTACATATGGTGAAAATGACACTTCAAAAAGCAACGAGACTTTAACAATGGACATTAAAGAGGAAGTATCAAACATACACTGGTATGCTAGATTGCTGTACAGTTTTGGACAAGTTTTCCTGGACTCAAGGTTATTCCATCCCTAATCACAATGAATATAAGCACAAGCATATTGCACGAGTAACTTCCATTTCATTGATTTCCTGCAGTGTAGGCTGTTGCATGAAATGCCTTCCCTATCACTGTTATTTGCCTTGTCTTGTATATTAAAGAATTCATAAGTAATATAAAACATGAGATATAATTATATGAGATAAAAGTATATTATTTTATAAAGACTTGACATCATATAAATGCTCTTACCAGACACTGTCTCTACTTGTACAATTTGTAACTTGTTAAAACGTGAAAAAATATATAAATAATTGCTGTTATTCTAATGCTTTGAGGATAATGCATTTAAAAAAAAATAAAAGCTTTATTTTTGTACATTCTTCATAAATTTGCAAATAATTTAGATGTATTATAATGATTTAATGGCATGTTTTTTCCTCCTTATTATATTACTAAAGAGTATACCTTAAAATCAATCCATTCAATTGTTACATACCATGTGAATTGCTCTTTCAAATCCTTTAAAATATGTAAACAATTATATCATTATAACTGAAGGGCAGAACAAGGATCTGGTTGAAAAGGCAGTTAATGAATAACACAGACGTGATATTCTACAGTGCACTGTAAGCCATGCCACCCTGTGTCAGCAATGTTAGAACAGGATTTTAGGATCATTTTGTAAACTCTTGCCATATGAATTCTAATGATTTTTCGAAGACCAATTGGCCCTTGATCAATGTGTTGCGCACATAAATGCTTGATTTACTATTTTTCCTTTTCCCCTACTTTTAAAACGAAACCAGTAATTATTGGGTCCACCTACACCCTCTTGTGGCACAAGTTGAATTACATGAAGATTTTAAGAGGATGATCCACTGGGTTCAGGGACACAGTGTTTTAGTATTTAATACTACTTCTACTCGCATTCAATATGAAAAAAATGTGTTCTTCTGTTCCTCAAGGGTTAATCTGCACTTGCAGGGGAGAAACGATGATGTCAATAAGCAGAGGAAAATCCCCACTCTTAAAGAGTGCTCCTCAAAACACATATAGCCTATCTGATTTACATTTCAAAATAGTTCAAATAGTTCCATCAAATAGTGGAAGTGAACTGATTAAAATATGATGATTCTGCTGATTTTAAAGGAGTAGAAGCATTATTTTACCCTTCCTTATCACATGTAGACTGTTTTTATTCACAACAAGACACCTGCAAAATACAAACTACCAACATCAACTTTGACAATTGTAACCATAACCCCTGGGGAGCGTCACATGAATAAAAGTCGGGTGGAGGTGTTGCACACTACACAACAACACACTATCTATTGTTCTAGTTGGTGCTGGTGGTGGACAGCTGTGGAGAGCTGCTATGGCTGAGGATTATTACAAGAGACAGATGGGAAACCAACCATTACCCTATCAGGCCAATAGGACAAGTTGGTTGAGGTAATCCCTCCCTCTATTTACGTTGAATGGCCAATCACTGCACAGTCACTCTCTTCCAACCAGTCAAGACACCAAACAATCTAGTCCAATCTTAGTAAAGCTTAAAACCAAGTTAAGTAATAATGGTAGTGCCTTTATTCAAATCTGCCTCATGCTGCCTAATGCCCATCTACCTCTAAGTTGTGGAAATAGATGACATGTTTAAGAAATCACATCTGATTAGATGCTTTTTCTGTTAAGCTCTTTATATTATAATTCAGATAATAAAAAAGGGCTTTATGTGTGTTTCATCGTTGATTTGTGGACTCTTGCCCTCTCTTTCCTATTGCACCTTTTGCCCGATGGAGTATTAGTGGAGTCCGGGTTTCCTTTACAGAAATCAATCTTATCTTTTGAATGATGGTACTCAGACTACCAAAACCATCTGTTGTCATCAGCCTTTGACACCATGGAATTAAATGCTTTCAGTGTACAAAATAAGGATTGATGATGGGTTAATTCCACAAAAAATCCAATAAAAAAATCGCATTGAAATCAATGCGAAACACCAACGGAATGTATATATAAATGATAATAATAATAATAATAATAATAATAATAATAATAATAATAATAATAATAATAATAATAATAATAATAATAATAAGGTAAATTTGAAATACTCACTGGAAGAATATCTTGAAGCCAATCTATAGGATATTATTTATTCAGCTGATCTGAACAAAAGGATAAAAGGAATACTGCTGGCCTAGCACCTTCGCCCTAATGCTCAACCATAGTTAGGCCAACTTGACCTATACACCTATTGTTGACCCCAGAGAGATGAAATCCGACAGCAACTAACGAAAATCTCTGATCAAGCCTTTTCGGTTCAAATAATAGGTCAGAGCTGAAAACAGAATGACATTGTGACTAACAAAGTTGTACGACTTAAAATAAATAAATATGATAAATCATTATCGTGTTCATTTTGGAAGGGAAACGCAGATAAAGGACCTAGGCCTACCACGGGCGGTTCACAATAACACGCTACAGAAGGACCTACCTTCGGATAAAAAGATTAAACAGAGCTTTTGAGACACTGCTGTGATTGATTGTGATCTTGTTGCAATAAATAGAGCGTCGATTACAAGTTGTTTTAATGAGGCTAGATCGGCAAAACGCTTGATACTATTATGTCGTGCCTAATGAATGAATATGAACATATGTAGCGACTCGAGTAGTCTACCAAAGTCAACACAGTAATAGCACCACCAGACGGATTAGAATAGGGAATATTGAGGTTAGAGACATTCAGCACACATGTAACTTCGCCTCGTATATGACATCAGATGTGGTATACTGCTGTAAATCTGATCGTCCTGTGCCACTGTCTAATAAAATGGCTACCCTATGTTCGACAATCAAACGACGTGATATGATATCTGTTATTCCCACCGTATCCCATCAGTCAGCGCAACAACCGATTTTAATCTTTAGGCCCATTAACATAATGAATGTTGACATATTACAATTTTAAGTATCGATTCAGTCCCACCGAAGCTCATAGTTACATCAACCCAATAACAGCCATTATGTTCGCTACAGTCGATGTGCTTAAAGATATATTTGACGAAGTGGTTCGGAGCTAGCACTACTAGCCCCACTGCTAACCTCTTACCGACGCGGATCGGCGTAAAGACGCAAGGCAAAGTTGCGTCTGCACGCCGATCCGTTTACGCGACCCAGCGCAACGCAACCAAATATGACGCAACGCGACGCAAACAAACGCGACGCAACGCAAGTGAAGTGATGATGGTGACCCATACAAGGGTACCAGAGGCAAAGTTGAGCTGCAAAGCCAAGTAGCTGCAAGCCAGGATACAGCGCACACAGCCTCGGATATGAATATGCACCGATGGTCGTCCACTTTTGTTTTTAGACACATCGTCTGGCGGACGATTTAGTGCAAACTTGCAGTTAGTTGTCGTAGCAGCGACCTGCTGGCGTGAGAGATTCCTGAGCTGCTTGGGGAGCTAGCTTCCAGGCTAGTTCACACCAAGCAAGGACTTAGCCGAGCAGCTAAGGAGGCTTTTAACACTGCATCAACTCGGTTGGACTTTTTCCATTCTGGGATTCCTTGATTTGGACATTTTTGTATCGGATCGGAGCTCATGGACCTGACGGCAAAGTGAGCGTAGCGTGGCTGGAGATAAGGGATTAGTGGCGGCTCTGTGGAGCTAGCCCCGCGGATCAGCCTGCTACCAGCCCCGCACTTCCCCCACTCCTCCCCGAGCCGGCTAGCCACGTTAGCCCGGTACATAACATGAGAAAACCGTCCACGTTTTGTGAAGCTGCGTGGTTCGCCGTGTTAAACTGATGTATGAGGACTCCACATTTGGGTTGTAAGGTGAGTCGTTTTCATATGAACCTCTTTTAAACTCCTGCAAAGAGACCGTTCTGACCTTAACCCGTCTAATGTTTGCTATGCTAACAGTTGTGAGATGGGTCGTGTGTACTTGCTGGAGAGCTAACGCTTAGCTATCGTATTGTCAACTTGGTGTTAATGCTTTTGCAGACTCCCAGCTTGGTGGTTTATAGATAGTTTATAGATATTCACATAGAATATAGGTTGTTCTTTAACATTCACTTGTTTGTTTCACCATTAGTAGTCACAGTCTGCAGCTATATGGGATGCGATGGTTGTTAGCTTCTTGGGCCCGGCTAATTGCTGGCCCAGGACCAATCCTTTGAAGTCAGTGTTTACACTAAGCAGTGCGACGGATTGCCCACTTTAATGTCGTACTATTTATAATCCACCGTATCTTTCGTTTAGATGCACCTGTGTATCACCTTCTGACGTACACAAAACGGTACACAATCTGTGGCTGAAGGCTAATCTTAATCCTGCAATTGACATGACCAACTTGTATTTGTCTACATGAACATTTACCAACGTTGCACCCAGTCTACTGGGGGTTGTGTTGGAGAGATCCTCTCCGTACACGTTGGTTTCCCTCATACCGGGTCAGGGTTTATTTAAATGTTGGGTCTAGGTTCACCGGGTTAGGGTTCTATTTATTGGTAGGTTGGGAGTTTCTGCTGTGACCACTCTGTTTGCTGGTGCATTGGGATTTGAGAATTGAGAGAAATAAACGCACAAGGTCCTCAGAAACGATCCATCTGGTGGATTTAGGATCGTATTAGTAGTATTTGGGCTATGTTCTCCCAGGTTGTAACCATTCCTCCCGCTTCAATCTATACTAACCCCGAGGAGGACTATTGGAGAATGGTTTGAATCGATGATCCACATTTCTCGGGAAACCACACGTATTGAATAGATCTATGTACTGTGGCTGATTAAATCATCCCAATGTACGTTTCTCTAAGTTATTATGAAATGCATGGGAAGGCTGTTAATCGGTCTGTTTTCTTATATATCTATCTTGAATCTGTTTTTACACACAATGCAAGGTAATGATACCTGCTGTACTTCTACTTGGCCTTGGCTAAACATTGCCCAGTTGTCCAACGCACTTTCGCTATATTTACCATATATATTCTTAAAACACGTACATTGAAGTCAAAACGTGTTTGGAGTGAGTAAATAACTATTTATGCTCTGGTTGTCTGATGGACATGTCGGGGGACGGAACTGCGTTAAACATCGCAATAGTTCAACACGAAATGAGCACTGTGGCAACAGGAAGGTGTTCATACGGAAGTCGTGTTGTCTTTGTGTACCCCGTTTTATGGTTGTGTTATGGATCAAAACAACATCTCAATTGTGAAAGGTTGTTAATTGGTGTTGTAAATATAAGTAATTGGGTTATGCATTGTTCCATGAACGCATACTCCAATGGTACAGTATTTTTTTTAACGATGTCTGTGTTTGAAAAGCTGGCGCAATATTCGTCCTTTGGTGACTGCGAGCAATACGCGGTGTATTGGCACTGTTAACGTTAACTCGTACGGAAATGATCTAAATGGAATAAATTGTAATGCAAGATTATACGTTTTAATGACTTTGAATTTCATTCGACCCTGTCTTATTTCATCTGCTGATTTCTTTGCAAATCTTACAAATGGGGAAACCTAAAAGTTGTTTGTACCCCTGCGTGAAGTTAAAAGATAGTGCTTTATTGGCTTTTCTAGTTTGTTTCCTCTGCTTTATTTATTAAGGTAAGATGGAATATATTGCATTCAAACTCCTGAAATTAACTGTTTAATGACTGTTTGGAGGCACAAATCGTAATTCTTCTTTTGTCTCTAACTCTAGATCTCTCTAAAGGAGGTCAAACTCGATAGAGGGGATGGATGAGCAGAAATCGAACTGCGAAGAGAATGACTCGGAACCAACAGGTGTGTGTGTGTGTGTGTGTGTGTGTGTGTGTGTGTGTGCGTGTGTGCGCACGTTTGCGTGTGTTTGTGGACATTTCTCATTGGAACTTTTTTTAAACACCTTCCCAGCTGATGACGGTGCCCCTGCAAAGCAGTCTCTCAAATCTGGGGAGGAGTCGGAGACGATTCCTCTTGAGGATGACAAGTCTGGCGCTACGCCCGCCATGTCCAGCACATTGGTGTAAGTCCCGGCCAAGTAAAGACGCCTAAAAACAGCTAAAAACAGTATTCTCCAAGAGTTGTTTGTAAATGCGTTCAAACATTTGGCCTTGTGTTGTACAGGGAGAGTACGAGGGCCTGTGCACTCTGTAACTGTGTAGAGCGCAGCCTTCATGGACAACGGGAACTCCGACACTTTAGGCCATCTTCCGATCCGCCGACCCTGGAACCCACCGCCTCTTCCCTCCCAGGGCCTGGGAACGATGACCTGTCTTCCATCGGATTCTCCGACTCCTCTTGCCTCGCAGCACTCTTTGACGACTCGGGTGAGTTGTCAAAGATATGAAGTTATCCTTTTTTCCTGTTCTCCCTCTTGATATACATTTCACCGGTTTTATGTACTCGTCTTTGTATGTGGAGCTGAGAGGTGAATTTTGCGGTGCGTTTGGTTGAACAGGGGGATGTTGGGTCCATCACTGGTGTGCAGTGTGGTCGGAGGGAGTGAAGCGGTTGGAGAATGACCAACTGGAGGATGTAGACACGGTTGTTATCTCAGGGACACAACGGGTACGTGACCGCTTTGATGGTTAACATTTGCGAACAAGCGCATAACTAAATAAGGGGAGACAACCATCGCAAGGAAGTGGGTAAAAACAGCCTCTTTTTCAAATCCCCCCCCCCCCAGCATTGTGAATACTGTAAGCGGCTGGGCGCGACGATACGATGCCATGCTGAGGGCTGCTCCCGGTTCTACCACTTCCCCTGCTCGGCAGCCAGTGGCTCCTTTCTGTCCATGAAGAAGCTTGCGCTCCTGTGTTCAGAGCACATGGACAAGGCAGAAGAGTTGGGTAAGAAGACGCATCGCTCACTTCACTCTGGATGTCCGCTCACACCCTATGTCGTACGGTGCTAACGCTGCGCTCTTTCCTACAGTGGGTGAGGAGGCTTGGTGTGCAGTGTGCGACTCTGCAGGGGACCTTCTGGACCTGCTGTTCTGTACCGGTTGTGGGCAGCATTACCACGCCACCTGTCTTGAGATCGGAGCCACGCCCATCCAGCGGACGGGCTGGCAGTGCCCCGAGTGTAAAGTGTGCCAGACTTGCAGGTGAGTCGACACGCCCTCTCTCCGTCCAGACCTCCATTGTTAAAAAAAAAAACCTACCTTTAGCGGTTTTGCATCGGATTTGCATCCGATATTTCTTCGCAAAAGTACTGGCTCTGAGCTTTTTTGGCTTTGCATCAGAAAAAAATGCAGACCTGTTTTTTAAAACGTTGCAGAAATCCAGGGGAAGACACAAAGATGTTGGTCTGCGATGCCTGTGATAAGGGCTACCACACCTTCTGCCTCCAGCCAGCCATGGAAACCCTCCCCTCTGACCCTTGGAAATGCAGGGTAAGCCTGCATGTTCAGTCATATATTGAAACCAAATGATCAATCATTGTTGATAATTTACCTGGACTGTACATATCTGGTTTGTTGTTGACCTTTTGAATGGCCTGTCCTTCCCCAGAGGTGCCGAGTGTGCTCAGAGTGTGGCGTCCGTGGCTTAGCACTCCCAGGCTCCACCCAGTGGTTTGATAACTACGCTGTGTGTGAGGACTGCCAGCAGCAGCGGAGCTCCAAATGTGCTGTGTGCAGTAAAGCGGCCTCCCCATCTGTCACCCTGCAGAGCTGCAGCCTGTGCCACAGGTCAGTCCCAGATCCTTGTAGCATCACCACCACCACGGTTAATGGGTTGTAATCGGTTGAATTGACATCCTTGAGGCATTTCTCATGACTGTACCGTTTTCTTTTAAGGCATGTGCACAGTGAATGTGCATTGGCGGCTGCAGAGTCTACAGGAGATAAGTACACCTGTCTGCTCTGTAAGGAGGCTCCGCCTCCGCTGGACCCAGCAGAGACCCGGGCGGGAGAGGCCTCGGAGGAGGACAACGCGGTAATAAAGATGACCACCGAGCCGTCGGATGAACCAGTGGTCGCAAAGGAACGCACAACCACGTCTGCAGAGGGGTTGATGGTTGGAGCGGAGGCTGTAGAGGACGAGACGCCCATGGAGTTGGGTATGTATGCCAAAAGCACACATCAGCCATCTAACCTTAACGCTGCTTGTGGTTTGTGTTGTCTGACCAGTAGTCTTGGTATTCATTGATTAATTTGTTATTGTGCGTAATTCTGTTACGTTCTGGGTCTATTCAGGGTCTGAAGCCGACGCTGTTGAGAAGGTAGAAGTGGAGGAGAGCAGTAAGAAGGTGGAGCAGCAGCAGCAGCCCGAATCGGAGGAGGTCATCTCAGAACAGCCCGCTGCTCCGGCTACAGGTAAACACAAGAGCCATTATACAAATTACACATTCTTTTCTCCTCCGTTGAACTCTTGACACGGGCAGGATATTATTTGATGGTGTATCTAATCATAGACACAAACACTAATATAAACGTGCAATCTTTTCAATCTTACAAAAGAATGTGGAGGATCAGAACAGGAGGCCACTTGTGCTCCCGCTGTAGAAGAGACGGCAGGGCAGTCGGAGAGCCGTCAGTCCCCAGCCTCTCCTCCCCAGGCCGGGACCCATTCTACCGAGTCTCCCGTGAGGCCCACACCGGACTCACAGCAGGGCCCTGGGGAGCTGGAGGGACCTGCGATGCAGGAAGGGGACACCCGCGCTGAACAGAGAACCATCTCCACCACGGCCCCACCATCCAATCAGGCTCCATCAACATCCACACCTGAAGAGGAGGAAGAGGAGGAAGAGGAGGATGAGGAGGATTCTGAACCCATGGCAGTCGACCGGGAGGACCAGAAGAAGCCGGCTCCATGTCTGGGGTCCAGCCCTCCTTCCCCCGCCTCACCTCGGCCCCCCTCTGCTCCAGCCGACACCCAGGGGTGCCCCTCTGCCGACGAGGCAGACTGCAGAGCACTGCCTCAGTCAGAGGAGGAGGAGGACGAGGAGGAGGAGGAGGAGGAAGAGGAGGATGACGACGAGGACGGCGGCGAGCCGATGAAGTGTCTCCGGGTGAAGATCAAGCAGGAGCCGGTGGAGCGGCAGGTGAAGGTGGAGCTGCTGGACGAGGCCTCCAACATGAGCCCCGGCGACGGGAGCAGCAGTGGCTTCCTGGGGTCCCCGGCGGAGCCCGACCCCCAGGACTTCTGCCTGCTGCCGGCGCGCCGCTCCCGCGCAGACTCCCTGCTCACGGAGACGGACGACTCGCTGCCCTTTGAGCCGCATAAATGTGACGGCGAGAAGCTGCGGCGGAGAGGGTCCCCCGGGCGCTCGCGGATCAAACAGGTACTGTGCTCTTCTCTAGATTCCGCCTTGCACAACGCGTCGCGGCCCATGTAAGGGATATCTAACGGTGTCCGCCGAGTGTAGCCACAGCCCTTTGACCAGACCGTGCCTCTTTCCTCCTGTGAACCCCAGGGGCGGGGTAGCGGTTTCCCAGGGAAGCGGCGCCCTCGTGGTGGTGGTGGAGGAGCTGGAGCAGGGCGGGGGCGCGGTGGGAGGTCACGCCTCAAAGCCATGGCCTCCTGCATTGACGCCTTCCTGGTATGTTGAAAACAGGATGAGTGTCATTGCATCTCTGTATTTGACGTGTTTGCAATGCAACACCGACAATAATGATGTTGCCCTCCCAACAGCTGAGCATGACGGAAGAGACTGGACACAATAAGGAAGAGGGAGGCGAGGTAGAAGAGGAAGACGAGGCCATGCAGAACACCGTGGTGCTCTTCTCAAACACCGATAAATTTGTCTTGCTCCAGGTACAGCGCTGCCATTTCACATTCCCATTCACTCGTGACATTTGCTGGCATTTGCCGGGTCGAGAACAAAATGACGTGAACGATCGCGAACTGAAGATGTGGTTCGTAACACAAATGTTATCTTCTCCCCCCCCCCGCCCCGTTTCCCGTGGTCCTCATTCCTTCCCAGGACATGTGTGTCGTGTGTGGCAGTTTTGGGAAGGGAGCCGAGGGACAGCTGTTGGCCTGTGCTCAGTGTGCACAGTGTTACCATCCATACTGCGTAAACAGCAAGGTAACACTCCCGTCACTGGTATCACTCACTCTCTCACTCACATCACTGATATCACTCACTCTCTCACTCTCATCACTGATATCACTCACTCTCACTCTCATCACTGATGTCTCTCACTCTCATCACTGATATCACTCACTCTCTCATCACTGATATCACTCACTCTCTCACTCTCTCATCACTGATATCACTCACTCTCATCACTGATATCACTCACTCTCTCACTCTCATCACTGATATCACTCACTCTCTCACTCTCATCACTGATGTCTCTCACTCTCATCACTGATAACACTCACTCTCTCTCTCTCATCACTGATATCACTCACTCTCTCACTCATCACTGATAACGCTCACTCTCTCCCTCATCACTGATATCACTCACTCTCTCACTCTCATCACTGATATCTCTCACTCTCATCACTGATATCCCTCACTCTCTCACTCATCACTGATATCGCTCACTCTCTCACTCATCTCTGATATCATTCCCTCTCTCCCTCGATCACATAACCCTCCCAACGCTCCTCTCCAGATCACCAAGATGATGCTGCGTAAGGGCTGGCGCTGCTTGGAGTGCATCGTGTGCGAGGTGTGCGGGAAGGCCTCGGACCCGTCGCGCCTGCTGCTATGCGACGACTGCGACGTCAGCTACCACACCTACTGCCTGGACCCGCCCCTGCACACGGTCCCCAAGGGCGGCTGGAAGTGTAAATGGTAAGGGCACCACAAACCCTCTCACTGGCTCCTTTGATTCAGGACAAATGGAAATGAACGCATGGCAATTTGAATATTATGTAAATCACGTAAGCCATACCCGCGTCAACGGCCCAGTTCTCCTTCTCCGTTGTCTAGGGCAACAATGGAAAACGTGTCCCAACCCCCGCCCAAACTGTGGTTCCTGCACATCTTTTTGCGTTGGCACGCGTCGTAATAATAAACATGTGGTTTGCATGTGACCGCAGGTGTGTGAGCTGCGTGCAGTGCGCCTCCCACTCCCCCGGCTTCCACTGCGAGTGGCAGAACAACTACACCCACTGCGGCCCCTGTGCCAGCCTGGTCACCTGCCCCGTCTGCCGGGAGAACTTCATGGAGGAGGAGCTCCTGCTGCAGTGTCAGCACTGCGACCGGTGGGCACCCCATTAACACACAGTGCACAGACGGAGCCACGGCTCACCAAACCGCCCCCCCCCCCCCCCCCCGAGTGAAGAGGGCCGGGGAACGCGTCCTTATCGTATGATATTGTCATGTGTTGAGACGTATGTGTGTTCCCTCGTACAGATGGGTCCATGCAGTGTGTGAGAGTCTGTACACGGAGGACGAGGTAGAGCAGGCCTCCGATGAGGGCTTTGCGTGCACTTCCTGCACTCCCTACGTCCCCAAGCCCGTAGGTAAGTGGCTGAACCTGCACCGCGGATGTGTATACACGGGGAGGAGGGGGCAAAGACATGAATGATTTGTGCACATACTCCCAACAACATAATCTCCCCTCACCTCTATACCATGTTACTTTCATTTCTATAGTGGTGGAGTCGGCCATCATGGCCTCCATAAAGATCAAGGAGCCAGGTGAGTTGGCCACACGAGTGTTGGAACGTTGAATACGTGTGCTTATTTCAGTTGTTGTCATCCATAGCTCAGGCGGTAGAGCGGGTTGACTGGTAACCGGAAGCCTAGGAGGCGGGGACCAAACTAGCAACCTTCCGGTTACCAGTCAACACCGGGGACCAAACTAGCAACCTTCCAGTTACCAGTCAACACCGGGGACCAAACTAGCAACCTTCCGGTTGCTAGTTTGTACCAATGGACCCTCACTGGTACTGACGAACTGGCTGTCGCCCCTGCGTGGTCGGCTCCTCCCTCGTGTGTGTGTGTGTGTGTGTGTGTGACTGCGCATGAATGGTCGGAAGTCGCTTTGGAAAATTCCTCTAAACACAAATGTACCGCCGTGCACACCCGGTGTCTCTCCAGAGCCCCAGTTCTACCGGCTGGAGGGCGTGTGGCTGACGGAGTCGGGCATGTCCCTGCTGCGCAGCATCTCCATGTCCCCGTTGCACAAGAGGAGGCAGCGGCGCTCCCGCCTCGGAGGCCTCTGTGGGGACGGCGGAGACGGCCTGGAGCTCAAAGAGGGCGACGGCGGCGACGGCGACGAGGGCAAAGGTCGGCGCTCTGCCCTCATCGATCAGAAAACCCAAAACATAAAGACACACAATGACAAACAAAACAGACAAAGTATTATAGTGCCGTCTATGAGTGTAGCTTCCATTTTGTGAACTCGCCCCTTATCAAGTTCCTTTTTCATTTTTCTTCCCCACCGTCTGTATTAGGGGAGCCGATGGACTGTGAGACTAAGATGGAGCCACCGGGGACCCCCGAGAGAGAGCTGGGAGCGGAGGGCAGCGGTGAGGGCCTGGGCTACTGTGACGGAGTCAAGGGAGGCGCAGAGGAGACGGAGGACGGCAAGAAAAGGAAGAGGAAACCCTACCGACCTGGTGAGGCCCCAGTACAATCAATACGCTGTTTACTACAATAATATACCGGCTGTAGGCTACTGGGCGCCGTGCTCCGATATCACTCACTCACTCATCCTTGACTTTCAGGGATCGGGGGCTTCATGGTGCGGCAGAGAAAATGTCACACGAGGATCAAGAAAGGATTCTTCGCCCAGCTGGCTGGAGAGACCACTTTAGACGGACAGCCATTGGAAAGAACTATCGAAGAGGGTGGGTGACCTAAACGAGAGTGCTTGTTGTAAACATTGTCCCATCAGGCGGGCTTTTCTGAATGTCCTCATGCTCTTCCCCAGGTCCCCATCCCGACACGGACAACATCATGGACCCCAAGCCAGCCGAGGGCGAGGAGCAGAAGAAACGCCGGGGGAGAAAGAAGAGCAAACTGGAGGACATGTTCCCTGCATATCTCCAGGTACGCTCTCTGCCTCTCTGCCTGTGTGTTCTCGCACAACCCAGTGGCACAACCCCGCTCACCCCCACATCTTTGCTATAACAGGAGGCGTTCTTTGGCAAGACACTCATTGACATGAGTAAGAAGGCGGTGGTGATACCTCCGGTCCAGAGGCCAGGAATGTGCCCTTCTCGACCCCCGGAGCCGGCCTTACCCGGCCTCATCCCTCCAGTCCAAGAGGGTCAGTGCCCCTAATTATTACATGTCGTAATCAAGGGTCCGTCTGTCAATTTGAGTTGTATCAAGCGGTGGTTTGCGCTGACGTCGGTGGTCTTTTTATTTGGTTCCCCCCCCTCAGCTGAAGCCCAGCACGGGATGACCGAGGCGACTCTGCCTCTCAAGCGCGAGGTGGTGGACACACCCCTGTCTCAGGGAGAGGGAGCAAGTGAGTGAGGCCTCTGCCGGCAGCCGTCTTATCCAGGCGTGGTGTTTTTATAACCGTGGGAGTGAGGATTAGCGCTTAACTAACCGTGTCTTTCCAGGAGTCTCTACGCCTTCCTCGTCGGTGAAGGACCAGGCCTCCTCCGATCCTCACGGCTCCGATGCAGAGAAAAGTGACGGTGAGTAGGGGCGTACATTGGTGTCTTGGTGGAGCTGTTGGAAGTCTTTGAGGTCGTGGTCGTCTCCACTGGGAATAACGTTTGTTTCATGCGCCAGGTCTTCCTCAAGGCATGGAGAGCCAAGATTCGGAGCAGTTCTTCCGCAGGGTGCTGGGGGTGTCCGATGGCTCCACTCTGGAGGGCATGAAGCCCATCTTAGAGGGCAGTAAAGGAGAGCTCAACCGCAACGCGTTGCAACAGAGACCTCTCCTCTCAGGTGTGCAGAGCGATGCAATACAGTGTTGCACCACAAACCCTGAGAATGTATTATTTTAACAAAATGTATTTATTTGATTGATTAATCATGTTGATATTATTATCCCTAGTAAATGATATTGCACTAAGAATGTATTTATCTATTTAGGTCAAATAAAACCAAGATTGTTTTCATGTTGGGAGTTTTAAGCTTGAACTTGGTTTCTGAAATCTCCCAGGTTCCCTGCCCTCAGCTGGAGTGATGGACACCTTCCCTGGCCTTGCCCAGTCTCCATTCTTTGACATGCGGTACATATCACTCCTTAAACTCCCACGTGTTTATCCTGAAAAGAAGACATTGGATCCTCATCCTTAAAACCATCCTCCCTAATCTTTGTCTATGACTATTGTCACTAGGGACCGTGGGGGGCTCTTCAGTCCAGACGGTGGAGAGGAAAGCCCCTGGGCCACGCCCTCGACTCCGGCCACCCCTTCCACGCCACCCACCCCCACCGAGGTAGAGGGCGACGGGCTCTCCTACAACCAGCGCAGCCTCCAGCGCTGGGAGAAGGACGAGGAGCTGGGGGAGCTGTCCACCATCTCCCCCGTGCTCTACGCCAACACCAACTTCCCCACGCTCAAGCAGGACTACCCAGGTGAGCTGGAATAATGGACTGCTGGGGGGGGGGGGGTCTCTGCTTAAAGCAGTAGCCAAAGGACGATGCTTCTGTAGAACGATGGATCACCCCAGCTTTTGTGTCGTTTATTTCCGCCACAGACTGGGCGAGTCGCTGCAAACAGATCATGAAGATCTGGAGGAAGGTCTCTGCGGCTGACAAGGTTCCATTTCTGGTAGGTGGTCATTTCCCAGGACGGTCTACTAGCTGTTCGTCATCTCATCTCACCTTCAACTGTTAACTTGGGTGGGGTCGCGGGGGCAGCAGCCCTAGCAGGGGGGCCCTGACTTCCCTTTCCTATTCCTAGCTATTGTACTAGTAAATAATTATGGAATGAGCGTGACAAATTATGCAGATAGGAAATTCATCTACTCATCCTGATGAGAATTGTTTTGGAAATAGTTTACATGACAAATGGAAAACTATTCCATTTGTCATGTTCTTTTTATCCACAGAAAGCTGATGTCGTAGGAAAATTAAATAAAGTCATGGTGTTTTATTTATAGGATGGTATTTTTCTTCAATCCTCAATTCCCCTCTTTACGTGATTCGAAATATGACCATTGAAGATCATATGTAGTTAATGTTTCTAACTCTTTTGGCTGCTTGACCTTGTTGTTGTTTTTGTCTTCTAGCAAAAGGCCAAAGATAATCGAGCATCTCAGCGCATCAACAAGGCACAGAAGGTACGGTACAGCCGACCACTGATGGAAACAATAGGCAGCACGCATGCTACTCCTGGGCAATGTTGGCTCGCTTGTTCTCTGAACTCTGACTTGTTGCTCCATAAAGCAGGCGGAGAGCCAGGTGTGCCGGCCAATCAAGACAGAACCAGGACGAGTGAAGGGCGAGCGGCCAAGCCTCCACCTCCAGATCCCTCCCCCCTCGGGCTCCGCCTCCACCCCGTCCCAGCCCAGCTCCGCGGAGAGCCCCTTCCCTTTCCCTCCGAGCCACGGCTCCTCTTCCGCCTTTTTCCCGGACGGGCCCCCGAAGACGCCGGGCTCTGCCGAGATCCGGACGGATCCGTTTGCCAAGCTGCCTCCTCAGTCCCCGCGCGCCCACTCCCAGCCCTCCACCCCCTTCTCCCAGGCCGGGACCAGCCCCTCGCAGGCCAACTCCTCAGGTTACCCTCCTCCTGGCCCGCACGGTCCACCTCAGGGACGGCCGGCCCCCGGCCCCTTCGACATGCAACCAGGCACCCCTGGCACTCCCCGGCGGGCCCAGCAGGTAGATCCCTATTTCAGATCGCAATTGCAGCAGCAGCAGCAGCATCAGCAGCTGCAGCAGCAGCAACAACAACATCAGCAGCAGAGTCAACAGCTTCAGATGCAACAAGGCTCTCTGGAGTCCTTAGGACCTCCACAAAGTCCTCATTCAAGGGCTGGTGGACCCGGGGAGCCGCTCTTCTCTCCTCCGCACACCCCCCACTATGGGGATCCCTTCCGATGCCAGCAGGGGATGGGCCGCCCGGAATATGGCTCATCTTCCTCCCCTTCGGCGATGGCCGCCTCACCTTCGGGCCCGGGGCAGTACCGGGCTGATATCAACGCGCCTTCACCCCGCTCCTCCTCGATGGGGCGGATCGATTTGGCCACGGGCTCCCCTGCAGGAATTCTGGAGTCCGGTGATGGTTTGTTTAAGGCCCCGCTGATGCCACGGATGCACCAAGGGGAAGGCGGGCCGCTCCATCCCGGAGCTTCCCCCAATCACCCCTCGGAGGCCTACAGGCAGTCCCCCTCCAACCCCTTCTCCGACCCCTACGGCCAGCCTCCCCTCACTCCAAGACCTCAGTCGGGAGACGGCTGCTCCCCTGTGCCCCAAAGGCACGCCGTGGTCCAACACGAGACCTGCCCCCGGGTGCCGTCGAGCCCTCAGTCCCAAGGCAGCGCCCCGTCGCCCCTCACCCCCGGGGGCCTGTCAAACGACACCTTCTCAGTCCAGTCTCCTGGCGCCAATCGCTTCCAGTCTCCCGACACCTACTCCCGACCGCCGTCTCGGCCCCAATCCAGAGACCCCTTTGCCGCCCTCCACAAGCCCCCGCGGCCCGCCTCCGCCGCCCCCGACGGCGTGCCGAGCTACAGAGGTTCCCCTCACCCTAACCAGCCGCCCCCCGCATCCCCCACCTCCAACCCCAACGGGGATCACATCTCCGGGAACACCTCGGCACCCCCTCCTTTTAGCCGCAGCCTTAGCACCTCCACCTACCAGATGACCCAGCAGCAGCAGGCTCAGATGACCCAGCAGCAGCAGGCTCAGATGACCCAGCAGCAGCAGGCTCAGATGTCCCAGCAACAGGCTCAGATCTCCCAGCAGCAGCAGGCTCAGATGTCCCAGCAACAGGCTCAGATCTCCCAGCAGCAGCAGGCTCAGATGTCCCAGCAGCAGCAGGCTCAGATGTCCCAGCAGCAGCAGGCTCAGATGACCCAGCAGCAGCAGGCTCAGATGTCCCAGCAGCAGCAGGCTCAGATGTCCCAGCAGCAGCAGGCTCAGATGTCCCAGCAACAACAGGCTCAGATGTCCCAGCAGCAGGCTCTGATGTCCCAGCAACAGGCTCAGATGTCCCAGCAACAGGCTCAGATGTCCCAGCAGCAGGCTCAGATGAACCAGCCTCAACTCCAGCTGCAGCAGCATGTCCAGCAGCAAGCCATGGCAGCAGATGGTTTCAACCCCAGGCTTTCTTCCGGGTCCCATGACCCAACATCTGTCCGCCCTCCAGAATCGCCCCAGCAACCAGCGATGCCCGTGAGCCAAGACACGCCAGAGGTGCTGGATCCTGCGTTGGTGGGCCTCACCCCATCCGAGTTGGAGAAGCATCGACAGGTACGTACACGGCATGCTGGTGTGGAAAATATCCCCGCCCATCAGTGGCAGGTAGGGATGCAGCGATTAACCGACTTCACTGTTAACCGTGGTTTAAAACCACTTGGTTTGTAACGGTAAAGGCTTAGCTACACAGATGTTTCTGCCCTCACTCTTAAAACATGGGACATTATGGTGCCTTCTTTTTCTGAGACCTGAGTTCAACATTTTATTAAAGTTGCCATCACAGGGAAACTGAGTCATTACATTGGTGCACCGGCTCAAAATGCTTTGCGGATGTGTTGCATGCTTCATGTCACAAGAGTGAAATGAGTGTTTGAGGGGAGCTGTGTATTATTCAGTGCTAATTACTTCTTCTTCGAAAAGAAGCAAGTGTTGAAAACCAAAGCCAACAAAATAAGTGTTAACAGCTTTGATAAATGAATGCATAATAATCGTCAAACTGTGATTTTTTCCCTTCGACTATTATCTTGCCATAAAAATGTATAATGATGGCATGCCTAGTTCTGGGTTATGTTCTAAACCATTGCTTGTGTTTTGACCTCCAGCGACAGAAACTGCGAGATTTCTTAATCAAGCAACAAGTCCTAAGGGGCGTGCGGCACGCAAAGCCGGCTGCCGCTCCCTCCAGCAACCCCGCCGCTGGCTGGCATGGAGGAGACCTGGCACAGTCCCACAAGGCCCCACCGCCTTATCCACAGGTAATACAGCAAGTTAAACACATGGAACAACAGGATAGTCGTGTTGCAGCCGTCAGGCTTTGGTGCTTTGGCTAACGAATCCACCCGCTCTTCTGAAGGACCGTGTTGCTGCTGCTATATCCGGACCCCAGGCTGCTATGGCCAGGAAGATGCCAATGGCTATTGGGGGCATGGAGGAAAAGCTCCTCTGCCCACAAGCTCTGGAAACCCCTGGCGTTTTGGATCCCAATGCAATGAGGTACAGTGGCACTTGTTCAGTATTTGCGGTTGGGTCAATGGGGACTTGTTCGATGCTGTCTAATATGTGGAAACCTTGCTTCCAGTAATCGGTTACATGTTAGCGAATAACATTGTTCACCTATTATCTCTGATCTGCATGCTTTTTGATGAAAACTGAAAATTACTTTTAAATGATTAACTGTTCATCCCCATTTGAGTAGATCCCTGTGTCAAATATCTATATCTAAAGATTTCTACACTTTTTTTTTTGTTTTGATCAGACAACCCGGACCCGGCAACCCTCAAGCCATGTATGGCCGTCCACCGTTCCCTCCTCAGTGGCAGGGTCAGGCGTCCGGCCCCCGGAGGTTCCCACCGCCTGGCATGGACTCCATGCCCCCCCGGCATCACCTCAACCCTGCCGTCAATATGCAGGCCATGCAGGGGATGGTGAACCCCCGTGGCATGATGGCTGGGCCCGGAGAGGCCATGCAGCCAATGGGGCAGGGACCCCCACCGCAGTTCATCGAGTTAAGGCACAACGCTCAGAGGTTGCCCCTCGGACCCCATTTCATGCTCAGAGGGCCACAGGCCAGACCCCGTCTCTGCCCTCCCCAGCAGGACCTCGCAGCGCCTTATGTGCAGCAACATACCATGCAGGTCGACCGGGCCGGCGACTCACAGATGGGGCTGCAGCAGGGAGGACTATCGATGTTGATGCCCACTTGCCCTGCAACGCAACAAGGCCAGCATCCGCAACAAACAATCGCTCACTCGTCCAACCATCCTGGATCACAGCAACAGCAGCAACAACCGCAGCAGCAGCAGCAACAACAGCAGCAGCAGCAACAACAGCAGCAGCAGCAGCATCATCCTCCACAGCCTAGCATAGGGCCTCAGGTTGACCCGAGCGTCGACCTGCCTGAACCTGACCTGGAGGGCCTTTCGGACGCCCCTGGGGATGGCGGTGTGGAGGACGACGACCTGGCCCTCGACCTGGACCCTGACAAAGGAGATGACGACCTGGGTAACCTTGACAATCTAGAAACCAATGACCCACACCTTGACGATCTGCTGAACAGTGACGAGTTTGATCTGCTGGCCTACACTGACCCCGAGCTCGACCAAGGGGACCCAAAGGACGTGTTCTCGGACCAGCTCCGCTTGGTGGAGGCGGAGAGCGAGGCGCCTACTGCCTCTGGCTCTGCTGACATCAAGGTGGAGCAGAAACCCAAGCTGGAGCCTGGACAGGTTTCGGATACGTCGGCCTCATCAGCTCTTCACGCTCCCCCCTCAGAGACGGCCAGCACCTCCAAAATCAAACTGGAGGACCGAGGCCTAATGCCACAGCATCAGGACGGACAGATGGTCATCAAAGACGAGATGGGAGAGGCCGTATCCATGTTACTGGGTGGAGCGGGTGCATCAGGCAAGCAGACACAACCGCAGGCTCCGTCTGCCTCTCTCAGCTCTGTTCGCTTAGGGGGAATATCCTACCCTCTCCCGGGTCAAGGCGATCCCCTCTCGTTCCCTCCGTCCACCCCACACCCAGACCTGGGGGCGGACCCACTGGGGCTGCCCGATGTCGGGGGTCACACCTCTCCTTCTGTAGACATGGCCAAGGTAGAGAGCTCTTTAGACGGGGAGTTGCCTCTTCTCATACAGGATCTACTGGAGCATGAGAAGAAGGAGCAGCAGAAGCAGCAACAGCAGCAGCAGCAGCAGCAACAACAGCAACATCAGCAGCAGCTCAGCTCCATGCACCAGGCAGGCATGCCCAGCCACATGCAGGGCATGCCCGGTCAACAGCCCAACCCGCAGGCCCCTCCTGGCGCCCTGATGCTGCAGCAGCAGCACCACCACCGTCCACCTCCCCAAGTCATGATGGGCCAGCCGGGAATGGGTCCGCGGCCCATGCACGCCATGCAGCCCCAGCACCAGCAGCAGAGGTTCATGGGACCAGGAATGGCTCCTCCACCTCACATAGCTCAGCAGCAGGCCATGATGAGGCTGGGTCAGCCTGGGGGCATGCACCCCGGGATGAATCACCAACCACAACAGCAACCCCAAATGGGCAAACAGCCCCCCATGGCCAATAACTTCTTCCCAAACAAAGGTAGTTCATGTAGAGTTCATGTAGTCTTGGCATCTAACACATTTTATTATATTGGCATCCGAGCCATTTTATTATATGACCTATATTTATGTATTTTCTTACCATGCTTTCTGTTTGACCCCGTAGATTTGGATACATTTGCTTCAGATGACAACATGGATCCCATTGCAAAAGCCAAGATGGTGGCGCTAAAGGGCATCAAGAGAGTGTTGGCACAAGATCCACTCGGTGTCCCACCTGGGATCAACAGGTACTTTATGTGTTGAATTGTTTCTTCTTAAAATAAGCTTGTCTTTTGAAAGTGTAAGATTAGATTTAAAATTAGATTTCACAGCTTTGAATCATAAAATGTTAATGCGGGAATGATCGCTGGCAATGATTGCCAGCAAGGTGGTAGAAAGGCATCTCCTAACGATCCTGCTGAAATGCTTAATAATAATAAAAATAATAATAATAAAAATAAAAAAGTTAGATTTTATATAGCGCCTTCCAGGATACTCGAGGTCGTTTCACAAGAGTGGGAGGTGAGGGTGTATGTGTAGGCAAGTGAGTGAGAGTGCAAAATGCGCAAGGCGCTGGGTGGGGTCGTGAGTCAGAGGCCATAGGCCTCAGAGAAAAGGACACCTTTTCTCTGAGAAAAGGACACCCCACATCCGCTGTGCGGATGTGGGGGGAGAGCTGGTTCCACAGAGTGGGGGCGGACACGCACCCGGCCTACCCCCAAGGGCCTCGTCTCGTGGGGGTTATTGCAGCCCTGTCATCGTCAGGGCACAGGCTACACCCCGTGATGGACGCGGGGGGGTGGGGGTGTAGGCGTGGGGGAGGTCAGAGAGGTAACGGGGGGCCAGAGCGTGAAGGGACTTTGAATTGAATGCAGAACTTGACTGGTAACCAGTGGAGCTGCATCGGGGTGGGGTGATGTGCTGCAGGGCCTAATGCCAGTAGACCTGGCAGCTGGGTTCTGCCCATACGCAGCTGTCCCGGGTTAGAGGAGGAGACCGGTGAGTATGGCGTCGCAGTAGTCCAGTCGGGTAGAACTGAAGCAGTGGATCAGGGCTTCGGTAGCTGAGACTGGGATTGAGGGGTCGGAGTCGTGCGATGTTCTTCAGGTGGTAGAATGCAGATCTTAAGCCCTGTCTTCATCTAATCATAGATATCTTTTTGGTTTTGGTTTCTCCTTAGACAACAAGTGTCTCTGCTGGCCCAGAGGTTGGCCTCTGCCCCAGGAGCCGATCAACTTGGGCAGGCTGTCCCGGGATCATCCAAGGTAAGCATCAAATAGCATAAAAAAGGAATGGTTCGTTTTGTGTTGGATGTATTCTAATATATATGCATTGTGTTTTCTAGGAAGGAGAAACCAGTACGCCTCTCCAGACAAGACCCAATCCCCCGCAGTACTCAAGGAATAACAGGTTAAGTTGGTCTCCTCTCCCCACCACGTTCTGAATGGGCACCCTGACGGAGACATCCGATCGTGTCATGTTAACGCTGTGGCCCGTTCCAGATGACGCCGAGCAGCAGCAGTACGAGGAGTGGCTCATCCACACCCAGCAGCTGCTCCAGATGCAGTTGAAGTTCTTAGAAGAACAGATCGGCGCTCACCGGAAGTCCCGCAAGGCCCTCTGCGCCAAGCAGCGCACGGCCAAGAAGGCCGGGAGGGAGTTTGCCGAGACCGACGCAGAGAAACTCAAACTGGTGACCGAAGAACAGAGCAAGATCCAGAAGCAGCTGGACCAGGTATTAAGAGTTGGGAGTGGGTGAAACACTTGACCTTTCAGCCAGTGGCCCATGTGCACATTCAAACCAACTACTGTATCAGCAGTAGTCCTTTATAATAAATGTATATTCGGGAAGGTTTGATTGTCTCGAAAAATATCACTTTTTAAATACAATTTATCCAAAACAATGTCTTCCAGGTCCGCAAGCAGCAGAAGGAGCACACTAACCTCATCGCCGAGTACAAAAGCAAACAGCAGCAGCACCAGCAGGGCTCTGGCTTATTGAAGCCCGGCCCCTCTGCACTGGCCCCTCCTCACATGCTCTCCAAGATGCCTGGCCAGATGATGATGGGCCAGCCGCCTGGCATGATGCCCCAGGGGCCGCCCTTCATGGCCGGGGCTCCCCCCCAGAACCCCGGGGTCCTTGGTCCCCGGCCCCCGGGTCCTCCGGGCGCCCCCGCGGGCTATTTCCCCCAGGGGCCCGGGATGCAGGGCGCCGACCCTCGGCTCCTCCAAGAAAGACAGCTGCAACATCGCATGCAGCTGGCCAAGCTCCAGCAGCAACAGGCGATGATGGGCCAGCACCCAATGGCACACCCAGGCCCACAGCCCGGGGCCATGCCCCATCCAGGGCAGCAGCCCGGCATGATGCCACAGGCACAACCTGGGATCATGGGGAACCAGCTCATGGCTCAACAGCAGCCAAACATTCAACAAGGGATGCCAGTGGACCAGGCCAACCAGCAGGGCATGGTGCCAGTTCCCCAGGGAATGGTTGGGGGCCAGCCAGTCCCCCAGCTGCCGCCGAACATGGTGCCCATGAATCAGCCTCCGGGCATGATGTCAGCTCAGCCTGGGATCATGGTGACTCAGCCCGACGGCCCATCTCAGCAGCAGCAGAGACCTCAGTTAATGATGGGTCCGCAAGGAATGGTTGTGGCTCCCGGTCACCCTGGCATCAGGGGTCCACAGGCCCAGCTTACTCTGCAACAGCAAAACATCTTAGCCCAGCGAATGATATCTCAGCAGCAGATGCAGCAGCAGCAACAGATGGCACACCGACAGCAGTCCCAAGGCCTCATCAATCAACCCAACCAAGATCAGAGGACCTCCCAACCTTCAACGCCGCAAATGTGCTCCTCCCCTTCTGCAGGGAGCATCACTCCCCAGCAACAGGGCGGTACAGAGGGTCTGCAGCAGGCCTTCCAACCAGACCCACAGAACCCAGGCCTTAAAGAAAGAGCAATGCTCACCCCAGCTCCCAGAACCACATTACAGCAGAGTGGGCCTCCGGCTGCCAGTCCAATGGTTCAACAGGATCTACAGGGGAGCAACATATGGAATTGGCACAGCAGCAACAACAACAGCAGCAGCAAAATCCATCTTACACACTTCAGAACCAACCCGCCGGCATGGCTCCTCATGGTCCACCCCAGTCTGCTCTGGTCAACATCAAGCAGGAGCGGCAGCAGATGGATGTCTCAACTTCACAGCAGCAGCAGCAGCAACAACATGCGGTTCAGAATGTCCCGCAGCAGTCCCAAGATCCCGGCCCCCTGCAGCATGACGGAATTGGCCCGGTCCAGAATGTCATGGGCCAGAACCCGGGTCCGATGCAGCCGCAGCCGGCCCTGATGGGTCATCCCCCCCAGCAGCAGGCCCTCATGGCGCAGCAGCAGAAGCAACAGGCCATGATGGGCATGATGAGGGCACAGCAGCCGGGCATGATGGTCCAGAGGCCGGGCGCGCCCCCGGGACAGATCCGCATGCCCAACATCAACATCCAGGCCATCATCGCTCAGAATCCCCAGCTCCGCAACCTCCCCCCGAACCAGCAGATCCAACACATCCACGCCATGATCGCCCAGCGCCAGCAGCAGCAGCAGCAGCAGCAGGGCCAGATGATGAGGATGTCCATGGCCCAGGGCCAGCCGGGTCAGATGAGGCCTCAGATGGCGCCGGGCCAGCTCCACCAGGGGGACCAGCGGATGGCGGGTCCCGACGGACAGCCGATGCAGTTTGCTGCTGTGGGTAAACCCGGAGCGGTGGGTCCTCCCCAGCCGGGTGTGTTGGGACAGCAGCCCGGGATGCCCTCTCAGATCCTGCAGGGGATGATGGTCCCGGGGCAGCCGCCGCAGCAAGTGGGGCAGATGATGCAGCAGATGAGCCGGGGTCAGATGCCGATGGTGCGGTTGCCGATGGACCCCAGTCGTATGGTGAGGCCCATGTCTCCGCACCAATCCCTCCCCAGCTCCCCTGGGGACCCCCAGCGCCACGCCATGGCTCAGGCGCTGGGGATGTGTCCGCCCACACCCAACCATCAACAGCAGCAAGCGCACATGGTCGCGGCGGCGGGCCGAATGCCGGGTTCCCCGTCCCAAGCGGGGTCTCCAAGAGGACCCTCCTTCACGAGGATGGACAGCAGCCCCGCCACCCCCGGGACACCGCACTCCACCCACGTTCCTTCCCCGTCGCAAGCCGAGGGCGGCGCCGGCAGAGGGAGTCCTTACAGCCAGGTCAGGGCGTCCCCGCTCCGGTCCCCCGGCGCCAAGAGCCCCCATCACTACCCAGGGCTGAAGGCAGAGCCGCACTCCTCCGCTAATGACACGTCCCAGACCCCCTCGGTGCCCCTCAACGGGCCGCAGCAGGAGGAGCGTCTCCAGCAGCATCTCCCGCCAAAGGCCTCGGCGGGCCACGGCCCTCAGCCCGGCGCCAGGGAGGGGGCCCTGTGCCGGATGACTCTCCAGAACATCAAGCAGGAGCCCGGGGAGATGCAGTGTGACAGCGGCTCACCGGCGGGCGCCCACCCCGGGGCGATAAAGAGGGAGGCCCCTCTGGAGCTCATGAACTGCGGCCACCCTTCTGGCTTCATCAACGCAGAGAACATGGGCGGGGACCCGGGCACGCTGGGCCGATCGGAAACGGGACAGCAGCTACTCCAGAAGCTCCTGAGGACCAAGAACCACTTGGCGGCCCAGAGGCCCTCCGAGGGGATCCACAACGAGATCAACGGCCACATCAACAGCAAGCTGGCCATGCTGGAGCAGAAGCTACAGGGAACCCCGCGCAACATGGAGGTGAGCTCAGCACCACAACCTGCAGGGGGGTCGTCTCCACTCGTATCTTGTGGGTAGGGAGAGTTGAATAATAATGATGATGTTTCTTTTGTATGTTCCAGGACCTGCAGTCCATCACTAAAAAGACTCCTCTGGCCAAGGCCAAACGTACCAATAAGCCGGGCGGGGAGCGAGGGCCCAACCCTCGGAAGAAGAACAAGAAAGAGGATGTTGGAAAGAGTGCTGAGGCCCTGATGAAACAACTGAAACAGGTGCGTGGAGTGGTGGAAATGGCCTTCTTTAAACGGCTCACTTTATTGGCCTGTGTTTAACTGATTGACTAACGATCGTCCCCCTTCAGGGCCTCTCTCTGCTGCCTCTCATGGAGCCCTCCATTACCGCCAGCCTTGACCTGTTCGCGCCCTTCGGCAGCAGCTCGGCCAATGGCAAAGCACCCCTCAAAGGCTCTTTTGGAAACGCAGTGTTGGACAACATCCCCGACTACTACTCACAGCTGCTCACCAAGGTAAAACCGTAGCACACAGGAGACAGAGTAGCACACAGACACCGTAGTACACCGTAGCACACCATAGTACACCAGAGGCACCACAGTACACAGACACCGTCGCAAATCATTTGCGACGGTGACATTGGTGTCCTACAGGGTCAATCGTGTACCTCAGAGACATTGTAGTTCACAAGAGACCCCGGACTATGTGAGAGACGTACCGTCGTCCACCAGATGTATCGTAAGTCTACCGTCAGCATAATGGCACTGGAAGATCCTCTGATAAATGTTTCTGTCTCTTTTTACAGAGTAACCTCAGCAACCCCCCCACGCCCCCGTCCTCCCTCCCCCCGACGCCCCCACCATCGGTGCAGCATAAGCTGCCCAACGGGGTCACTGCGGGGGAGGAGCTGGCCGACACTCGGAAGCAGGCCGAGACCACCGAAGACACTATGGGTATGATCGTCTTGGCCAATGCACATGACGTCCACCTTCTTGTTTTAGAACCATGTACAACGTGTCGCTGTCGTTCCAGTGTCATTGACATCATACACAATGTGTCTCGGTAGATCCCGTCAGTCAAGAGGTGAAGAGCGTGGACATCCTGGCTGCTCTCCCAACTCCACCGCACAACCAGAACGAGGACATCAGGTTGGTGAAGCTTGTGTCCCTCTCAGGACCACGCCCTCCCCTTCAGGGCCCTCTGGGACGCAGCAGTCCTGCTGTGTTATAGCACAGCGCCGCCGCAGTGTCCGGGCAGCGAACCCAAAACTAAGAATCATACCTAGTCTTTCAGTTTCATTAAGGAAATATATCACAGAAGAGCCATCCTTTTTTGAATGGACGCTATGCTTTTAGAGAGGGATGCTAATACTTGTATCGGCCAGTCTACACAGTGTTGATTTAAAACCTTTCGAAGAGTGATTTGAAGGAACTGTTCTACTGGTTACTAGAGATCTGCCTCCAGTTACATGATCGGTTGAAACAAATATGAATCTACCATCAGACTTTAGATTAGCAATCTAAAGTCTTAGTATGAACAACAAATTATTATTTTGATAGAAGTTGTTTATAAAACAGACATTCATGCGTCCCAGGCCTGGTTGTGGGACTTCTCCAGAGAAGCTACAGTGGGATGCACATGACCAGCCTTCAGACTTCTTGGTGGTTGAACTGTAAAAAGCGCCTGCTCAGCACCTCGCTGGCGCCCCCCTGGCCCCTCGCCGGTGCCCGGACCCCCCCGTATAACGCCTGTGGTGTCTCCCCCCTCAGGATGGAGAGTGACGATGAAGACGCCTCGGAGAGCATCGTCCAGGCCTCGTCCCCGGAGAGCGCCCTGGGCGACGCCATGGCCCGCTTCCCCTGTCTCCGGGAGCCCAAAGAGGAGGAGACGGAGCGGGCCATATCCCCCATCATCCCCCTCATCCCGCGCAGCGCTATCCCAGGTACGGGCCCCGCATCGATTCCACGCAACTCTATCAAGATATAGCCCCTAGATCTGATCTGTAATGGAATTGTATGTCTTCCCAAAATGGTCACGGTTCTCCCAATAAAGTATAATTGGTCCTGATACAGCTTGAAACCGTGGTGGGGCCAGGGTGTCCATTGTTAGTGTTTATTGTTAGTCCTACATTCAGTCACACGAGTCATTTGTTTTAGTTGCATGTCGATGGGTTAAAAGGCATTAGATTAATCCTGAGGCAGAAGTGAAGCCTGGGATCAAAGCGCCGGTGAGTTGACTGTCATACCTCTTCCATGTTTCTTCATAGTTTTCCCTGAGATCAAGCCATTCGAGGCCACCGACAGCAAGGCCGTTTCCACGTCAAACAACTGGGACAGCTCCAAAAACAACGAGGTCTCCGTCACTTTCATGCTGTCCTCCGCCGCAGCCAAGGTAGGCCCCCCCCACCCCCCCCCGGCCCACTCAGCACATTCTCCACACAGACATCGATTGAATCTGACCACCGCCGCTCTTGTGTTGTAGAACCTGAACCACATGATGGTGGCCATGGCCCAGCTGCTTCACATCAGGATGCCCGGGTCCTACGAGGTGACCTTCCCTCCGACCCCGGGAACACCTGGAGCCGCCGGGCCAGGTAATGCCCCTGAACAGCCAGGTACACAGAGCTCCCGTGTCCCGCACCCCTTACAACTGACTTACAACTGGTGCGTCCAAAGTCCGTTCATCGCCCTATTAAGTGTGCCCTTGTTGTGTTCCTTTAGGCGACGGCGGTACACACGACGGGCCCTCGGTGAGCCAGGACGACTGGCTGAGGCAGTTTGACGTGACGCTGCCAGGGTGCACGCTCAAGAAGCAGGTGGACGTCCTCGCCCTCATCAAGCAGGTCAGCCCCAGCCATCGGTTCACTGTGTAGGTCCGAGGCCGTCCCCTGATGTTCTGCCGAGCTCCAGTCTGACCTCTTGTGTGTGTGTGGTGTTGTGTGTGTGTGGTGTGTGTGGTGTGTGTGTGTGTGTGGTGTGTGTGTGGTGTGTGTGTGGTTGTGGTGTGTGTGTGTGTGTGTGTGTGTGTGTGTGTGTGTGTGTGTGTGTGTGTGGTGTGTGTGCCACAGGAGTTCTCTCAGCAGCAGGACAAACCAGCGCAGCACTGCTACACCACCAACGTCAACGACCTGGACGTGCGCCACCTGCCCGTCATCCCGGTGGAGGAGTCCCCGCCCCCTTCCCCCTCGCCTCCCCCGCCCCCGTCGGAGCCCGCCCCCGTACCGGAGGAGGAAGAGGAGGCGACGGCGGACACCAAGCCGCCCTCCGTCCCCCTCGCGGCGGTTCACATCAAGACGGAGCCGGAGCCGGAGGCCGTGGCCCCGCCCGCCGACTCAGCTGAGAGGCCTGAGTCTGAGGGTCCTGAGGCCGCCGAGGCTTCGTCCGCCGGCGACGCCCCCGCTGACCCTGCTGACCCCCCGGCCCCCGACCCCGCCACTCCCAGGGTAGACCCCCCGGTCCCTAAAGAGGAGCCCACCGGCCCCGACGAGCCCGCCCAGACCCCCGGCATCTCGCCCGAGCACGCCATGGAGGTGGAGCCGGCCAAGCCGCCGGCCAAGCAGCAGCAGCGGCGGCCCTACTCCCCGGACGAGGCGGCGGTGCAGCCGCGGCCCAAGAAGTGGAAGGGCGTGCGCTGGAAGCGGCTCCAGCTCGTCATCACCATCCGCAAGGGCGGCTCCAAGAAGGAGAACCACCGCGAGGTGTCGGAGCTCATGGAGCGGCTGCGCGTGGCGCTGCGGCCCGACCGGCTGCCGCGGGACAAGCGCAAGTGCTGCTTCTGCCACGAGGAGGGCGACGGCGCCACCGACGGCCCGGCGCGCCTCCTCAACATCGACGTGGACCTCTGGGTGCACCTCAACTGCGCGCTGTGGTCCACGGAGGTGTACGAGACGCAGGGCGGCGCCCTCATCAACGTGGAGGTGGCGCTGCGCCGGGGCCTGCGCACGCTCTGCGCCTACTGCCAGAAGACGGGCGCCACCAGCAGCTGCAACCGGCTGCGCTGCCCCAACGTCTACCACTTCGCCTGCGCCGCGCGCGCCCGCTGCATGTTCTTCAAGGACAAGACCATGCTGTGCACGCAGCACAAGCTGAAGGGCCCCAGCGAGGAGGAGCTGGGCAGCTTCTCGGTGTACCGCCGCGTCTACATCGAGCGCGACGAGGTCAAGCAGATCGCCAGCATCCTGCAGCGCGGCGACCGCTTCCACCTGTTCCGCGTGGGCGGCCTCATCTTCCACTCGGTGGGCCAGCTGCTGCCCTCCCAGATGGCCAGCTTCCACTCGCCCACCGCCATCTTCCCCGTGGGCTACGAGGCCACGCGCATCTACTGGAGCACGCGCGTGCCCAACAAGCGCTGCCGCTACCGATGCCGCGTCAACGAGCAGGACAGCCGGCCCTTCTTCGAGGTGCGCGTGCTGGAGCACGGCATGGAGGACCTGCACTACAGCGACACCACGCCAGAGGGTAGGACCCCGGGGCCGCACCGTGCACGGGCCACTTGCATTTATACACTTTAATATACTGGAAAGGACTTGGCCACTATATAATTTATGCTAGGGCTGCTGGATTATGGGAAAAATCATAATTTTGATTATTTTGGTCCATATTGAGATCACGATTATTCAAACAATTATTTTTGAGTTTGAAAACATGATGTATTTATTCAGCATGTCTCTCCCCAAAAAACGTTTGTAACTGAGAACTTTGAATTTCACCTTAAAAAAATACACAAAATGGTCAAAGAGAAAATGTTCCAATTTAAAATGATATACAGATATGAATCCAGCTGTTCTGCCCTTTCTATAAAACATGAAGAACATGAAGATGTTAATTTTGTGATAGTTTGCCGCTAAAATCAAAATCGCGATCAAAATTAGATTAATCGCCCAGCCCTAATTTATGCTGTGTTTATACCGTTTGTTCGGTTTTTCTTTACTTTAGCATTTACCTTGGCGTCTATTTTTTTCCTGTGTTTTCCACTGCTGCCGGGAATTTCCCCTCTGGGGGATTTATAAAGTTGTTACCTCGATGTACATTACTCGGAAAATGTAACATTTGTCTTTTCCTTCGCAGGCATCTGGGACCGAGTGGTTCAGCAGGTGGCCAAGCTGCGGGACGAGTCGGCCATGCTGAAGCTGTTCGCCGACCGGGTGAAGGGAGAGGAGATGTACGGCCTCACCATCCACGCTGTCATGCGCATCACTGAGTCGGTAAGAATCCTCCTTCAACCACCTCACCTGGGATAGAGGTATCCGCTTGTGTGTTGATGGACAGAGAACAGTGTTGCCCTACAATGGTCTTCCAGCGTGTGTGTGTGTGTGTGTGTGTGTGTGTGTGTGTGTGTGTGTGTGTGTGTGTGTGTGTGTGTGTGTGTGTGTGTGTGTGTGTGTGTGTGTGTGTGTGTGTGTGTGTGTGTGTGTGTGTCTTGCACTGTGTCGACAGTGCTGAAGTGTGCATGCAAAGGGCTGATGAATACCAACAGCGATGGTTTCATACACCCAGTGATTCCCCTAGATTTTTTTTTGTAAAAAATAACCCATCAAAAGATTACTTCTGTTCAGATTTTTTGGGGAGAAATGTACAATTTGAGCTTCCAAATATGACATAACAACCAACAGAGTCAAGGTATCTGCTGAGGCCAGATCAGTGTGCAAATGTGCCTCGAACTTGGCAGAAACCTTTTATGTTTTGCAACTATTATTTATTGATTTTTTGTTGCAGTGGCGCTGCCAATCCTACAGCAGCGGCAGTGCTCCCCTGCTGAATACATATAGGGGAAACACTGATACAACTAAAGCATTATCGCATAACTAATGGCATACGTTTTGTCTTGTGTATTATTGTTGTCACACAACCTGTTTTCAGTCTGCACTTTGTAGCCATCCCATGTTCTAGGTTTTATAATACTGTTGCTGCTGTAGGGGTATCAAACATGCTAGGTATTCTCCATTATCCAGTCCCTTGTTGCAATACTTATCTTTATTCCTACATTTAGTCTCAAGCAATTCATGAGCTAATGCCACCGTCCTACAGTATCTTGTTTTTAATTCTTCTTTAGATCTACAATCTATCCAATGACAATGTAGCAGGGGGAAACCGATTTCATAGGTCTGGGAATAATTGGCATTTAAGGTGCCTTGGCATCATTTGTTTCTTTCACAAAAATGGATGTTTGCAGCGTAGTAGAAGTAGTGGCACAGCTCGTGCCGTGCCGATGCTGGCTGCATGTAGGGGGATCACTGGAGAACCCTTTGCCATGGTATGAAGCATCGGCTCAGAGGAGTTGATGATGTTTGAACCCTTGTGCTCAGCTGCCCGGAGTGGAGAACTGTCAGAACTACCAGTTCCGCTACGGCCGGCACCCTCTCATGGAGCTCCCTCTCATGATCAACCCGAGTGGCAGCGCCCGCTCAGAAGCCAAGGTCCCCACCCACTGCAAGAGGTGAGCCCCCCCACCCCCATCACCACCATATCACTGGACTGCATTTATACAGCGCCCCAAAGCGCGAACCAATATTGCATAACATTCACCCATTCATGCACAGACCGACGGCTGAGTCAACCACGCAGGGCGACAGCCAGATGGTCAGGAGCACTCTTGGTGAGGTGTCCTTCTCAGGGACACCTCGACACTCCGCTAGGAGGAGCCGGGAATTGAACTAGCAACCCCTTCTGGTTCCCGGCCTCCCCGCTCTGCCTCCTGAGCCCTATGAGCCGTAGTCCATAATGAACGATCCACAGGGGGAAACCCACCCAACCATGGCTGTTTCCTCCGCAGGCCGCACACCCTCAACAGCACCAGCATGTCCAAGGCCTACCAGAGCACCTTCACGGGCGAGACCAACACGCCCTACAGCAAGCAGTTCGTCCACTCCAAGTCGTCCCAGTACCGCCGGCTGAAGACAGAGTGGAAGAACAACGTGTACCTGGCCCGCTCGCGCATCCAGGGCCTGGGGCTGTACGCCGCCAAGGACCTGGAGAAGCACACCATGGTCATCGAGTACATCGGTACGGTGATCCGCAACGAGGTGGCCAACCGGCGGGAGAAGATCTACGAGGAGCAGGTAACCCCCCCCCCCCCCCCACGCCCGCCGGCCCTGTGTGTGCCTCTACACTGGGACGTGGCTTCCATTGTTGTTTACACTTGGAGGGAATTTAGCAAACGCTTTTATCCAAAGCGACTTGCATACATTAAGTACATTAAGTACATTACGTACATTCGTCAGAAGAAAGAGAAACAAGTATCGCTGTTGGTACAGTAAGGATGTTCATAGAACCAAGTGCCAAGTACTAACAACCGTTAAACCATTCCCCGTATGCAACAAAGATAGCTAAGATAAGATGCTACACAACTAAGTACTTTTTTATTTTTTTTATTTGACCTTCCACATTTAACTGTTACCCTCAATGATTTTTTCTTGATTTGCCGTTTGACGGTCAATGTAAACGCCTACGTCATGCACAGCCCTCTGACTGCTTCAGTTGTAATCCGAGGACCCGTACGGGCGCCCCAGCCTCCAGGCAGGCAGCAGCGGCGTCTCGCGCTGCCCTCGTTGATCCCCTCACCACTTGTGTTGCAGAACCGTGGCATCTACATGTTCCGCATCAACAACGAGCAAGTGATCGACGCCACGCTGACCGGCGGACCGGCACGGTGAGTGGGCCTGAGAGAGCTGGAGGGAGGAACCCTAGCTCCACAGGGACGGACGTCTGATGAGCCAGTGGCTCATCGGGTAGAGAGTTTGTGGCTCATTCCCGATCACGACCCGGGTTCTGAAATAAAAGAATGATGAGCGTCCTATTATGAAACACCGGGATACATATCGGACTCTTGACGTGTGTTTCCCTTGTTTTGTTTTCTGCAGCTACGCAAATCACTCGTGTGCACCCAACTGCGTGGCAGAGGTTGTGACCTTTGACCGAGAGGACAAGATCATCATCATCTCCAGTCGCCGGATCCCCAAAGGAGAAGAGGTGACTGACTCTACTCCTCTGTCCACGTACAGTCCATCAGTTCACTGAATACATTCATCAGTACCAGTCTGCTGAGGGCCAGACTGACCTCAACTCGCTATATTAACACACTGAGGTGGTTCTGTTACACACTGCAAATGAATCAGGCTTTAAGTTAAAGACAGAAAGTCGATCCAAAATCCCCCTCTTATTACAACACAAAGACGCACGCATGGACCACAGACCTACATAACAACCACCACCCGAAGTAGCCGTGCAGGCCTGACCACCTCCACCTGCCCCCCACCCCACCATGTCCAGTGGGGTCCAGACGGCGGGTGTTAACTTGTCCCCCTCCTTGTGTTTCAGTTGACCTACGACTATCAGTTCGACTTCGAAGACGATCAGCACAAGATCCCCTGCCATTGCGGAGCCTGGAATTGCCGAAAGTGGATGAATTGACGGGGGAGGAGCGAGACGAAGATAGAGGGAGAGCAGTGCACTCTCATTGGTGCCAGGACACTGCTGCGCCAAAGCCTTGGAATAGCCAGCGCATAAGCTGTTGTGAGAGACATGGTGGTACCCAAGTGTTGACACCCGTAGCCAAAGGTTTGGAAAGCATTAACTGTTGAAGCAACCGACCACCTCCACTAACACAAGCCTGATGCTGGGACGCTCAGCTGGGACTAGGAGGACGAGCCCTTCCTCTGCCAAACCCAGATCCCAACCCACAACCCCCCTCCCGACTCCACCCTGCACCTTTCTACTGCTCAATCTCAATAAGCTCTTGAAAATCGCTGCAAGAAAATCCTCAATATTTACCAAATGACTCTGACCCTACTGTTCTGTCTCTCAATACTAGTAGTGCGAAGCTCGGTCAGACTGCTGGAAGTTACACGACAAAAAGCCATCTTCAAGTACTAAGAATGAACTAATGTTTTTTTTATGTTTTAAGTCGGACCTATTCCCCCTTACCACCTCCCCTCTCCTTCCAACTCCTGGGATAATTGAAATGAATAAAACATGAGACACTTTTCCCATCAAGACATCAATGAAGACACCGTGGATATTGGCTAGACAATCCTGTTGTGGCTCTCTGTAGAGCTGCATGCGATCGATGGATAAGATGTAAGTTGATATGCTATTGATATACTATTGACCCGTTTGGAGTCTAACGGTGGGTTAGTTTGGACCCAGTCTACCTCATCCATTTTATTGGGAAGTGACTGCTTTGTATAAAACTAAACAAACTGTTAACTGCTACTGTGGGAGGGGAGGGGCGGGTCGGAGGGCCTCTCGGACAAGCAGGGAAACTATAGCAGCCGGTTTGCTCTTATCTACTCTATGCTGATGATGACTATTTACAATAATGAGCCAACATATTATCCATGAATTATTTATACAGAGAAATTATATGACCGTTTTGATAAGATTATTGCATTAAGTTCACAATCAAGCAAGCTTTCAGGGGTCCTATATGCTACCAGATAGACCTGTCTTTTCATCTTGAATTTGTATTTTTTTTCTTCTTTTTTTTCCACAACCTGCTCTTTCTATTTATGCATCGGACATCCAGGCTTTGAGGTGTGAAAGCACAATGACACCCACCTTACTATGAGTTGCTTCCACGTGGAGTTATGGGTGTAAGCGGGTGGGCCCCTCAGTTTCAGGGTCATGCTCCGTCTTACCTTACACACACACATACAGACACAGACACAGACACCAACACACACACATACACACATACACAACCCCCATCCCGCCCCAAATGAAGGAAATGCGTGCTGGTGGCTTCCCCCGCAGATCCTCCACTTGTGTCCCGCTCCATTCATGTTTTAGTTGTGTTCCAGTAATTCCACAGCCTCTCCACTCCTCCACCTGAGACCTGGCCCACCTCGCTCTCTCTACCACAGCGTGGACTGTTGTACAACTTTACTGTAGAGAGTCTTCTCTGCCGGGGCCGAGCGTGTGTCTGCGTTCCTTTTGTGCTTTTTTTCTAGTGGTGGTCGAGTCTTCTTGAGGTCGGCAGCTGGCAGTGGAAGACTCGTTTTAAAAAGGGCATTTGTTGTCAGTTCTTTGTATAAAAAAAAAAAAGATGTAAAAATGAACGACAAAATTAAATATTTAAGTAAGGGAGCTTTGCTGAAACTCCTGATATCCCATGTTATGCGGTTTCCTCTTCCCCTTAACCTAAGACCTCACAGAATTAAAAATGCAAGTGTGTGTGTGTCTGTGTGTGTGTGTGTGTGTGCGCGTGTGTGTGTGTGTGTGAGAAACCCACAGTAGGGGACAGCAAACTTTATCCAAAACATTTTTAATCAATAAATTCAAGTGTAGAGAAATAAAAATTGATGTAAATTTCAACCACTGGATATCATTTTATCATGAAGATAAAGATGTATGTATATAAATATATGTAAAATGGCAAACTAATATCTTTATGTTTATGAACCAGAGTGTTTTTTGCATTTACCTGTTTTTTCTATTAGTGATTTTTAAGCTTTCAAAGACGAGTTTGGTTTTCTCCAGTCAATTGGAATGAGAAGCCAAAGTAATTAGGACGTTGTTTGCTAACGGATCCGCGTGGAGAATCATGATGATTAGATGTAAAATCACTTGCATAAAAGCAGTACAATGGTGCATAGCATTTGTGTATTTATGTAATGTTCTCGTTTTGTTTTTATTTATGCTACTGCTTGTTGATTACCAAAACTTTTCCCTTAGTTGGTCTCAATTGGATAAGTATAATCTATGAATGGAAAAATTCAAGTTCCTTAGGGTAGTACTGTTCTAGTGTTTTTGCTTTTTCTATTTTCCATTTTTCAGATCCTCCCTATAGAAGTGAATGTGTTGAGATATATATATATATATCGTGAAATGTTTGCTTGGCCTAATGTATGTTATGTTATACTCAAATTTAATCCCGTATTTACCAGATAATGGATTGCACTCTCAGTATGAACAGAGTACTTCTCTAAAGTGGTAGATCATGAGGTAGTGATATATATATATATAAATATATTTTGGTATGTTTCTACTCGAAGGGAAGACATTCAATACAATGCCCCTCACTGGATTTTAGGCTCAATGATTTTTACCTTCTCTGAATTCTTAATTTAAATTCTCTGCGTATCTTATAATTTAAGATTGCTCAAATTGTTTGTTTTTTAAACCTAAACAACTTTTTAAAAAAAGGTGTGCATCTGTACAGCAGAGACTTCTAGGGACGATGAATAAATGATCATTTTTATTATATGTGGCATGTTTTGTATGGATATTATTTTCAACTGTAAATATTTTTTGATGAAGCCAGAGGATGCATCTTTATATACAGCTTTCCCCACCCCCTTTCCCAACATCTAATTTCCTGTTTGCTTTTATTTCTTGTAAAAGGAAAATAAAATGCATTTTAAATATTTGCCCATTGTTGAGAAATGCACTACATTTCCTGAAACATTCCTGCGTGTGTCTCCTGATACTTTATTGCAGACACGGACCTGAAGAACTAGCCTGGCACCGCCCACCTACCTACTTCCGCTCAATTTTCATTTCACTTCTGTACAAATGAAATGAAGTACGATGGTCTGGTAGGACCAGGCTAAGATATAGTTCACCCTCTTTTCTGTTATTAAACCAATTTATTTTGCGGGCGGTGCAGAGGATGTCGGCAGAAGAAACCCTGAAGATGGAGTAAACACCGGCCATTACATTTGATATCATATTCAACTCAATATGTCAAGCACTGAAACTTGCATTGAAAGCTGGAATGTGTTCCTTTGATTAGTATTCTACCGGTGAAAGTGTTTATTTATATGGCTTATGTTGTTAGGACCAGTTTCCTCTACGGATTGCCCTATCCATGAACATAGTCTTATCGGAGTGTAGCCTACTTAATGGTGATAAACTCACCAATATTGCACCGCTACGGACAGTTTGGGTCTCTGTGTCGGTATACCTTTGGTTTCACAAAAGTCAACATTTCTCAAGAAAAACTCTGACGAATGACAGCGGTGTTGAGCTGTAAGAAAACCTGCTCTCAGAATCTGACTGTTCCTTAACTCGTTGACCCCCCAAGATCTCAATAACATTGTATTATATCTTTAATTAAAGAAAATACATTTTTCGAGCGATATGATTGGTCGAAAAAATTACCTGGTCCTAACAAAATTAAGCCCTATAAATAACAAGTCCCTTAATGGTCCCATGGCATGCTACTTTATGGATGCTTATATATAGGTGTTAGTGGGCCCTTAATGCAGCATTTGAAGACGTTCAAGAAATTCAGCCACCACTGAGTTTTCCACAAACGTGCCGATTTTTAGATGCGGGTCCAAGTGGAGGGTGGGGGACGGCGGGTGCGGCCCTGAGCAGCTTGCGGCCACGGTACCATGCGCTAGTGTTTACAGTGGATGCATGCATTGGCTCGGATTCATCCGGAGGCGCGCGCAGCTTTTGGCCGTGTTCTGTAAATATTCTAGAACACTCCGGGTGCTCCGGCAGGAGTCCTTGCACTAAATCTAAATAATCATCATGTAGGCCTAATATAGGCTATATTATAACGGCAAAAAGCTGTGTGCGCCTCCAGGCGATATTATGAATCTCAAACGACCGCGTCGGGTTCCCTGACGTCTCTGGTTCTTCCACTTCCACATCAATCTGAAGTAGACTGAACCGCGACATGGAGGAGAAAGGGATTGTTGCCAATGATTGTGCCCCGCTGCCCGCTGGCTGCCTCAGCTTCCCGCGGAGGTGGTGCCTCCGGCGGGAGCCAATCGCCGTAAACAATCACGGGCAACAATCCCTTTCTCCTCCATGTCGTGGTTCATGTACTTCAGGGAGTAAAGCCAAAGTTCCTTTCTCCCAATTCCTTCTGAACCATGGCTGAGATAAACCCCAATACGAGTCTTCTTGGGGAAATACCAGAGGCGTATGTGGCATAGCACCAACAGCAGAACGGTTATCCAATAACAAAGAAGTGTACAACACTTGCGTTACAGTGTGTGTATTCACACACACACACACACACACACACACACACACACACACACACACACACACACACACACACACACACACACACACACACACACACACACACACACAGATTATAGCTAGAGCAAATGGGCATCCTGAGGCCTGGCTATTCTATGAGTTCAGAGGGGTATTCCATCAACCAAGCTAAACGCAAAGCCGGGCTTATTGCGCTTAGCCACGCTACTTTCAGTTAGAGTTCCGTTATATTTACGTGACTTAAAGGGGACATGTCATACCACCAGGTGTGAGTGTGATTAGCCCTACAAGCTGTTTCGAAAATCTGCCCCAAATGACACCCCCAAAGTGGGCGTGTCCTCCTAGATCTGTGCTGGATAGATCTGTCTACCTGCCTACCCAGTTGACTGAAGTAGACGTTGCTCATCTATCCATCACTAGGCTGCACCAGGCGCGGGGCGGAGACTGCTGCAGGTGGAGGCCCTACTTACGCTCAGTGTTGCAATAAAGGAATAACCTTATTAATAAGGAATAATAAGGTTTAATCAACAAGGCCAACGTCACATAGCACTTGTACAACATTTAATTAACTGAAAACGCTTTCAATATAAACCTGTTTTTAGGGAGAGGCTCAAGCACTGTTTATGTCATGGTGGCCGGGGAAGGAGTGGAGCAGTCCCTCCCTTTGGGGGGGCCGGGCGCGATATATAACTAAAAAATATATACTTTTTTCCAAAGAGTAGCGGACAGCCACGGAAACGCAAACAAACTGGACCGTTTGTTTCTTGCAGAAACCACACAAAGACTAAAGAAGCTAATAATTAGCTAATAAGAGGGAAATCGTCGAGCAATATCTCTTCAGATCAGAAGCGTCTTCAATGTGACAGTTGTCATGCAAACATTAAAGATTCTTTGAAAAAAATAACTTTAACTCACTCAAGGGCAGGTATAAATAACTTTAGCTCATCGTGACGTCATAAGAGAGCGGACCTCGTGTTCACATCGCTGAAAATTATGGGGAAAACCTTTTCGCAACGTCAGAAAGTTATCATGAACGACACCTTATAGAGTGGCGAAGTCACGCCTCTTCCGGTAGAGCTCATGGGACCTATGAGATCGAAAAATATGAATGGGTGTCAATGGAGAGAAAATTATTATTTTCTGGTCCCGGTCTTTATATGCCCTGGATTACACATATGTTGTTTGTGGATTTAAATGATAATTTTTCATGCAAAGAGTTCCACCGTTTATTGTGCAATTGTTCAGATAAAGGCTGTAGAGAAAACACAACGAGAAAGACTACACGGCTCGTATGTGACATCACGCTCCCTGCGACTGGCGTGGAGAAGACCGACAATCTTCCCATCGGCATAACTGAAACTCTGCACGTGCCCCGACTTATGATGGTTTTCACCTCTTTCGATGCTTTTATCCTCCCCTTGGAAACAGCGGTGAAGTGGGGCAGAGAGATCGCCATTTCTGTGCCGAGTTCCAAGTGCGGGTGTTGTGACGTATAGCATATATGCGTCGAGAGCAGCGAAGAGCTGTAGTTCACAAAGCGGCCTCACATAAAACCTAAAATTATCAATCTTCTTCACGAAATTTTTTAGTTTTCTTTGCATGAAAAATTATCATTCAAATCCACAAACAACATATGTGTAATCCAGGTCATATAAAGACTGGGACCAGAAAATAATTATTTTCTCTCCATTGACACCCATTCATATTTTTCGATCTCATAGGTCCCATGAGCTCTACCGGAAGTGGCGTGACTTCGCCACTCTATGACGCTCTTATGATTCTACTTCCGTTCGGTAAGAAGGGCCAGACTTTCTATGACATAAAACCGGAAAACAGATCGTTCTGGAGCATAATATCCTTTATTATGTCCATGTTCTGGAGACTAGAAGACTTCATAACAACAAGTAGGCTATGGATGCCCGTAGGGGCCTCTTTGCACTTCTTTGCTGAATCAGATGATTCAGTTATTACAACTGCTTGCGATGGTTGAACATGAACGAGAATTTATCTGGTGATGTTTATAATTGTAAGCTATCGTAATGCAAATGTTAGAATGGGTGTTAAGTTTGCCTCGGAGCGGGCGCACTCACACTAGGCCATCTGTACCATCTTTAGACAGCGAAAAAACAACTACATAGTATCAGTCAGGCCAGTGAATAATTGACAAGCACAATGTTTATATGATTACCCTAGGTGTGGCAATTATTGGGAAATCTAAGTGTAATATGAATTATGACGTCTTTCTTTCAAAGTTTGATGTCAATGTACTTGGAAAGAGAAGGAACAGGGAGACTCAAAAACCGCATTGAATTCATGCCGAGCCCACAATAGAAGTCAGGGTCTTCCTCTAGATGGCGCTGTAAGATTAACGTTTCTGAGCTTGCCTCGTGTACAAGTCAGTTTAGTGATTGAATGCAACCCGAGTTCTTTCAGAAGGTCACATGACTATCCTGTGATGAATCTCCCCCCCTTCCCCAACAAGTCTTGAAAGTGACCCGTTATTTCGCAATCCAAGGCAGAGATAATTAAACCATATGGCCTGCCCTGAAAAGTAATGAATTAAAAACAAAGTAGATCACTTTACAACAAAACTTAACCCACATATTGCAATGCTCAAATAAAGATGACCATCATAAGAAAAAAGGTATTTATTGTTCATCCTCTATGTACACATTGAAACTAATTCTGAAAAGATTTGCATCACTGGAAATATTTGACAGGATATCTTTTGATAAAATACCCATAAAAAAGAAAGGACAAGACAAATTTGAGATTTGTTTCCCCGACAGTCTTCCTTCAATACTCTGCACTACACGTTAATTTTCCTACAAACAAGCAACAGGTTTGGCCGACTATCAGAAGAATGAGTATGTACGGGAAGGCAGAGGAAATGGACACGATAAGGGTTTAAAAATCACATTGATGGCTGCAGTGTTCACGACCACATGCAGAAGGGAACAATGAACTGGTTAAAAATAAGTGAGTTAAGTGAACCTCTAGCACAGGTTAACAGAGTTAGCCCTGGGATATCCAACTGCCAGTGTGATACTTTCAATACCGTCGTCTATAGACCAATATTACAGAGCCTAGGGCTGTAGATGATTTCACACGTTCACATCCAACATTGTGACCAACCCTGTCCAACAGTTAAATCAACATTTCACTTGTTCCTACTTCTGAATAAATAAGCAATTGGTGAAATTCCAGAATTAAATATGATGCCCCTTTATTTTCCAGTGTCAACGAGAGATACCACTCCAGAGAATGAAGGAACAGATTTGGTGGGCTCTTAAAAGAGCCCCAAAAGAATTGCATCCAGTTACTCCTTAAAAAAACAAAAAAACAAACGCAGCAACATGAACTAGGATCAGTAGTACCAAACTGCTCTAGTAGCAGGTAGGAGTTAAGAATCCAGCAGATTTTCATGCAGATGAAAAACATTCAAAATAAAAGTACCTTCCAGTGGTGCCTGTGGGCAATAACAGGAGTGTTTTATATACACAAATCATACATGTATTAGGGGTGTGCACGAGTACACGTGTAACCGGTTAGTAAATCATAACCGTTTAAAAGAATCATATCATAATTAAAAAAAATTCTAATCGTTCACACCCCTAACATGTACCCATCAGTAGTGTCTTAAGAATAAAAATCAAAGCAAACACCCAATACGTCTTTAAACACACAAAAACATGAAATCAACAGTATTTTTCCATTGCCATTGCTTACGCTTATTTGCTCAGTGTGGGTGATCTCATTGCCCGTCACCAATGGGATTATGCGAGCATTGATGAACATGTCAACATCTTTAAACAATATAATAAACCTTTTCTTAAATACAATGGGTTTGGTACTAAACAACAAAGTTGATTATATATCAAGACACTGGCTTGTAGCACATCACAGTGTATTCATCAACATGAGACGAAAAAAAAACAACTCAAATAAATTAATAGAAATTCAATCCACTAAACGCTATCCCTGCGACATTAAAAGTGGGAGAATGACGCACGAGGCGAGAAACAGCTGTGCACAAGGTGCTGAAAGCTACGATACAGCGCGTCGCCCGTCGGTCAGCGGGCTGTTGAGGTAGGGGGAGGGGCCATGTGTTAATATTGTTCATTCTTAAACCATCACGTCCACTCCCACCCGTTCCATCGCGCCCGGCCCCCCCCGAAGGGAGGGACTGCCCCACTCCTCCCCCGGCCACCCTGACATAAACAGTGCTTGAGCCTCTCCCTAAACACAGGTTTACATTGAAAGCGTTGCCGTGACAACAGTCATATGGAGTCGTCTGCGTCATCAGCCCGTGGCATTATTCGCTGAGTCTTCTGGACAAAGTCAGTTCACCATGGGGCCAAATGTCCAGAGAGGTATCAAATAAATCAACTTAAAACAATCCAGTCACTGTACACCAGTAGCATAACCTGCTAAGGGGAGTGGAGGAGGAGGAAGAGGAGGGTCTCGCAGCATATCCAGTACGGGGAGGAAGAGGAGGGTACAGTAGCATGTCCAGTTTTGGGGGGTGAATGAGGAAAGGGGGAGGGTATAGTAGCATGGCCTGCTATGGGGAGGAAGAGGAAGAGGAAGGTATAGTAGCATGGCCTGCTATGGGGAGGGGAGGAGGAAGAGGAAGGTATAGTAGCATGGACTGTTATGGGGAGGAAGAGGAAGGTTTAGTAGCATGGACTGTTATGGGGATGGGAGGATGAAGAGGAGGGTATAGTAGCATGGCCTGCTATGGGGAGGGGAGGATGAAGAGGAGGGTATAGTAGCATGGCCTGCTATGGGGAGGGGAGGATGAAGAGGAGGGTATAGTAGCATGGCCTGCTATGGGGAGGGGAGGATGAAGAGGAGGGTATAGTAGCATGGCCTGCTTTTGGGAGGGGAGGAGGTAGAGGAGGGTATAGTAGGACAAGGAGGAAGAGGGTGGGAGCGATGCTATTAACAGTGATAATGTTTTGGTGCCGGGGCCTATGGAGATAATGAAGGAGGGGAGGTGACAGAAAAATCTCAAAATAGAAAAAGCTGAAGAAGAGGGTTGGGAGAACAGGAGGAGGGACGAAGGTGGGGGGGAGGTTGTCAGTAGTTTTGGCTAAAAAAGGTGAGGTAGGCCTTTGTCACAACTTGGGAGTGTGTTGGCGTTTTAAAACTGGCAGGGCTGTTCTCCGGCTGCAGTCCGTCTCATAGTGTTCTTTGTTCCGTGCGTCACTCCGTTGCATGTGTCGTCCCTCGCCGCGCGCGCCCCGGCCGCCTCACATCTTGACGTCCTCGTCCACGCTGAGCTGCGACAGAGTCTTCTTGATGCGCAGCGCAGTCAGCCGCGCCGCACCGTTGGCGTACCAGCACTCACGCATGATCTTACCCATCACACGCAGCGACTGGTGGACAAACACATACACACACACACGTTAAATACAGTGCGTGGGATCTGCGCTCTGTTGAACATTTAAGAAAATGTGAAAAACAACATTTTTTTCTAATAATGTTAATAAAATAACTTAACACAATCTAAATCCTGTTTAAAAGCCGGCTTGATGTGAACAGTCTTAGATAGTCGCTTATTTTAGGAAAACCATCTTAACAAAACCCAGACTATAGCAGAGATTTATGATATCAAGTTCCTTTCCATCATGTCTCATATAATGGTGCAGCGCTGGTGTTCAGCGGCTGTACGCTCTGCGTCTGCCGGGTGCATCGTGTGGGGGACTCACCTCGTAGCTCTGCCACCAGTTGGGTACGTTGGGCCTCAGCCTCTGGTCACACACCACCTTTCTCATCTCCTCTATGGACGGGTCTGACGGCACCAGGTCAAAGTAGGGCAGCTGGTACTCCTCATGGATACCTGAGAGCACCAGAGCGCATTAGTCCTGTCTGCCGTCGGTGTAACGCTCTGTGTGCACGTGTACTATTGTCAATGGACTGCATTTATACAGCGCTTTTACTAAGCAGTCGCCACTCAATGTGCTTTTAAGTAGAGCCTAACATTCACCCATTCATTCACTCGTTCACACACCGACGGCGGTGTCAGCCACGCAAGGCGACGTCCAGCTCGTCAGGAGCCGTCAGGGTGAGGCGTCTTGCTCCGAGACCCCTTGACACTCGGCTAGGAGGAGCTGGGATCAAACCAGCAACCTTCCGTTTCCATGCCGCCCCGTGGACTCAACACACACACACACACACACACACACACACACACACACACACACACACACACACCACGGAGAGCTGCGCTCCACTGCCTTACCTCCGGTGTTGCAGCGCCGGGCCACCTCCCAGTACACCAGGCCCAGGGCGTAGATGTCGGCGCACTTGAAGGAGTCAAAGTGTTTCATGTTGATGGTCTCGTCCAGCACCTCTGGGGCCATGTACCTGAGAACGAGACGGACACGGGGTCAGGTCTGGGTGTTCTGGGGCGGCGTTCGTCAAGGGGACCACAGAGTGGAGCCTGGCGATGCGTACCTCTTGGTGCCCACGCGCTGGTTGGGCGCGATGTCGATGGTGTCGGTGATGGACTCGTGGCGCACGGCCAGGCCCAGGTCAGCGATGGCACACATGCCGTTCTTCTTCACCAGGATGTTTTTGGACTTGAGGTCTCGGTGAGCGATGCCAGGTTTGCCTGCAGACCCAAAAAACCACCGACATCACCACCGAGAAACACCGCAAATAAGCCTGGCACCAAAAGCCCCCCCGCACTACCCCCCAGTACTAAGCCACTGTATGAAAGGCTCCCTGCTGACGGAGCTCACCTTGCGTGCCCAGGATCTCCATGTGCAGGTGGGCCAGGCCGCTGGCCGCCGACAGCGCCAGCTTGATCATGCCCTCGATGGTTACCGAGTAGTGGTTCAGGTAGTCGAACAGGGATCCGTGCTCGTGGTAGTCCGAGACCAGCCACAGCTGGGTCCAAGTGCCGTTGTCTGACAGAGAGTAGACGGAACAATGAGAATATGCAATAGGGTGACACGTGCTAATACACATTGGAGCCTTATCTTAGCTTTTAGTTATACCCAAATAAAGAATTCCACATGGGAACAGGGAGTGTTCACCCTTTGTACATGCGTGCCTGATCCGTGATCTCTTGATTTTTAATTCATAACAGTCCCCCTCTGACCTTTGTTGTCGGCGGCGATGAAGCCCAGGATGTTGTCGTGGCGCAGCATGATGGTCTGGTAGATCTCTGCCTCGCGGAACCACGAGCGCTCCTCCCGCGACGAGAAGATCTTCACTGCCACGTCGCCGCCCCGCCACTTCCCCCGCCACACCTCGCCGAAGCGCCCCTTCCCGATGATCTCCTGGAGCACGATGGTCCGTGCGACCGTGCGCTGCACAAACAACGGCAGGCCTGCAGGGGGCAGCACACGCACACACCATCAAGGGTTACTGTGAGTTTTTCAGGGAATATTACAATACTGAGGCCAGTGTTATTTATATATTTCTGGCTTGTTATTCTGTTGCGACAATAAAATGTATTATTATAAACAAACATTCATATCCCCAAATAAATAAAATAATCAGACCTCGACATTATTCACAGTACGAATAATCAATTCTTAATAGGAAATATAAATGTTATTAATGAGGAGCCACTGACCTGAGCCGGAGCCGGAGGTGGACATGTCGTAGATGAGGTCCTGCAGCGTCTTGTCCTTGGCCAGGTAGAGGTGGTCACAGGACGGGTCCTCCACGTCCAGACGCTGCCGGTGGCTGTAGGCCCGCTGGTGGTACTGGAACAGGAACACGCCCCCCATCAGCACCACGCACATCAGGAACACCGGCCCCGCGATCACCGCCACCAGCTCCACGGGGCCCCAGGTCCCCGACCAGCCGTCCCCTTTCCTGGGGACTGAGGGCGGGAACAGAGAGAGAGGGAGAGAGAGACAGATACAGAGAGAGAGGGAGACGGAGACAGAGAGAGAGGGAGAGGCAGAGGGTGAGGGTGAGGGTGAGGGAGAGGGAGAGGGAGAGGGAGAGGGAGAGAGACAGATTTGAAATGTTATTCTAATATTCTATACTGAGACAAAATAATTGTCCGACTTTTATCCAAAGAAACTCCAAGAAACTTTGGATAAAAGTCTTCTAAATGACTGTCTAGTTCAGAGTGAAGATGAACTCATGGTATTCAGAGCGATGTCCTAGAAGGCCTTTCACGCGTGCACCTTAAGTCGGACGTTCTCCGGTTAATAGGTGGGGTCGTTACTGTGAACGCAAATGTCCGAATGCGCCCCTTCAGAGTGTAGCCGGCCAGACCCCTGGTGTGCAGTCCGGAGGATCGGAGAGCCAGATACTCCACAACGAGCCAATGGGCGTGTTGCAGACGTGTTATCGACGTGTTGCTGACGTTTCTACGGGAGTAGAAGAACGCTGGGCGTACGCAGCTTTGTACATTTGTCTTCTCTCCTGTAATTGCATTCCAACCTCTTTCTGCTTTTCATATTGTGGATATATCTTAAAAAATGCAGCATCGATATCTCCGCAAAAAGAGTGCAGTACAGAGTTGGTAGCCTCAGCCGCCCCTCGACCGTGCGTAAACAAAACAGACTTCCGCTGCACACTTTAGCATCACGTCGTCCCACCTCCTACATGCTCTACCCAGGAGCCACACCTCGCCTACACAGAGGACCTCTAGCAGTGTGAACACGTCCGATGCGGTTTAGCTCCGCTTGTGTGCATGTGTGCAAAGGCAACTCCCGATCAGCTCCGGACCGGATTTTCTAGAGCCGTTGTGTGAAAGGCCAATAGGAGGCTACAAGTACAGCGTGAAGCTAGAGGAGTACAGAGGGAAGCAGGTTGACCGCAGTGAAGTGAGCGGTGCAGAGGCCGGTCCGTACGGCGGTGGGGGGGGGGGGGGGGGAACTCACCAGGAGCCTTGAGATCCACGCTGTTGCAGTAGTCCTCGTAGCAGCAGTGTGTGTTCAGCAGCCCCTCGGCGCTCAGGCAGTAGAAGGGCTGTCCCGGGGGCACCAGGTGCTCCCGGGCGATGCAGATGCGCACATGCTCCTCCTTCCCCTGGCTGATGAAGGTGGAGGCCATGCAGGCCCCGTCCGTCTCGCACTCAAAGCCCGTTCTCTCACAGTTGGTGCAGTTACATTGAAGGGCTGGGCGAGATAAAGAGAGAGGGGGAAAAGGAGAGAATGTTGATTAGAAAAGAAAGGCTCATTTACAGAAACAACAAAAAAAGTAACTAGACCTCTCCTCTTTTTAGTCCTCCGTTAATTAAAATCACCCAGGTAAAGCAACGGGTCAATTTAATACGAGAAAACAATAAAAAACATTAAAAGGGGTGAGGGGTGGTTTTATTTTTAACACGACTTGTCCAGCAGGGGGCCGACTGCAGCCAGAATGAACACATTGCTGTAGCTTCCTTATAGTGGCGTGTGTCGGGGTGGCGTGCAGAGAGAGAGACAGCATTACGCAGCAGCCAGACGGCCCCTGGCGGCCCTGAAATCAGATCTACCACTGCAGATGAACCCAAACACACTGGGTGGAGAGAGAGCGGTCCACCAGGACAGAAACCCAACCAGGGGAGAGGAGTGGGGGGGGGGGGGGGAGGGAGCGCGATGGCCCGGGCCACATCCCCAGTGCAGTAGATCTCTTTATCAACTATGGTTAATCAACTGTTTGTGAATGATAATGCCCAACCACCAATAGTGTCCCACTATTACCTCCAGCACAGCGCTAAAAATCTGCACGCTAATGCTGGGTAGACCATACAGGATAATTAGCCAGATTTTGTGCCACTGATTCTTTGATGGTTCATGGATAAAAATCAGCCGTAAATGTGCTCACTTTACCTCACATAATGTTGAATTAAGCTGGGAACTACTGAACTACTGTAAAAAAATCGACAAAGTATCGACAAACTGCTCCTCCCATATCATTTATGAGAAACAAATCCTTGTACATAAAGAAAATACCTCATTGGATTGACCACAGGGTTTGCACTAGAGGTAAACATTGTTGCAAAATAATTGACAGTGGAATTTCTCCTCCACCTCGTAATCAACAAGCAATGTTTAACTCAAATCTACACCAGTTGACAACACGTCAGCATCAAGAGAAAGAGTCTGCATGAGAGGGATCATTGAGATCCTAAACATATTGCGATTAGATTCTGCAATATATTGTGATTCATGACCCCCATATTATTCAAAGGCATCATAAATAAATGAAGAAAATAAGACTGCTCAACCCACTTCAAATGGGAGTGCAAAAGTGCAAAAACGTTGTCCTTGATCATTCAGGACACAGGACCTTAGTAATTAAACTCTGAATAGGAGACCGCTCACATGAATGCTGAGTTCCCAGCACATAACTTACATTTATCTAAATACAATAGAGTAACATAAAGCAGACATAAAATAGTAATATTAACCTCAGAATAATTACATAAATAGGATTAACTTAGAGCCTCAATCAAATTGAGGAAAATAACAAAAATGTGTACTGCTAGAGTCCAGTCCTGTTGGCTGTAAGGTCATCAACCAAAATGTTAAATTTCATCTGTGAATTTTGGAATATTTGCAAAAAGACATATTGCAATACTTTGCGCTACGTACCGATATAATAATTGTGTCCGCAAAATATCGCGATACTGAACAGAATCGATTTCCCCCCCACCACTAATAGGAACGGTCACCACATAAAAACAATTTGTGGAATGCAGAACTGACACTTTGAGGTCTGCAGTTCAAGTGTGTTTAAAGAACAAACAGCCCTTTATCAGACGTGTCACCGGAATGTTGTGTAATCCAACAAAAAATGTTCTGATCGGAAAAGGTATGACTCCGTTCATGTGGATTCTGGCCAAACATGTTTCCAGCTCCTCTGAGAAAAAGCAACTACTGTTAAACCAAACAACGTGTGCTTGCGTGTGGAAGGGGGGGGGGGGGGGGGGGGGTAGTGCATTCAAATCCATGCCTCACACACAGGGGCCCTATTAAAAAGGTGAAGCCATGGAATGAAGCCGCCCTTTAAAACAAGCCCCAGTAGTCCACCATGGGATGAGAGGCCCGCCACTGGCCCCTCCACCACCACCCGGGGTCAGGGCTGAGAGGCCCGCCACTGGCCCCTCCACCACCACCCGGGGTCAGGGCTGAGAGGCCCGCCACTGGCCCCTCCACCACCACCCGGGGTCAGGGCTGAGAGGCCCGCCACTGGCCCCTCCACCACCACCCGGGGTCAGGGCTGAGAGGCCCGCCACTGGCCCCTCCACCACCACCCAGGGTCAGGGCTGTGCGGCGACTCAGGAAGCAAGGCGCTGCGAGCTGATTTGATTAGAAGTGAAATAAGGAGCTTGAGTCACAGCGCATATGCTTCTCATTTAGAGGAAGGTCAGAACAAAAGACTCTTGACTCGGCCACCACATGCAGAGCTTGGCTGATGGGCATGTTTTTGACCTGATTATGATGAACGGACTGACACATCAGGACGTTTAAATTATATTGATACACAATAATGAATTATTTCATTTTGAATGAATGATAGAGCGATGGTCCTCGAAGTGAAGGGAACGGAGGGGACCAACCAAGACCCCAGGAGACCCAGGACTCCCCATCGCGTCCAGCCTGCTCTCAGTGCCAACAAATATCTCCGTCTGCTAGTGGTGGTTAGACCAAAAACGTGTGTGGGAAGACGGCCCTAGTCATGTGGATGTTGTGGCTGTGGTTGCGACTAAATGAAGTCATTCCTCCCCCCTCCAGATTCTCTGTGAATGAGCTGCTCACAGGCTGCCTCACCCCCACAAACACACACGGCAGCCAGGATCTTTCCTATCACAGTGCTGGCCCCCCTCCACCGGGTCTTACCGAAAGTCGCTTGGCACAAAATTGACCGATGGTGGGTGGACCGATGCACGGATTATTGCGCCATCTGAATGCAACATCCCCGAGTTCAACATGCACAGCCCTGCCGTCATTCAGGGTGGATCCCACACATGCACATTGCTGCGTGTTTCGGCCTGCCCGTCTAGAACTCTTGCCGTTAATTGAGTTTGTTGTTCACCAACGTGTGGTGAGACTGCCCGTCTGCCTTGACGTGCGAGTGTTCCCAGGAGCTGAGGGGTAGGTTCTTAGCCACTGATTGTGGCAAACGCAAAACCCTGCTCCTATGGTTGCATGCAGTTGGAATTTCCTGCAGATTACGGATAAGGTGAGGAAGACCGATCATTTAGGGAAAAACTGCTGTGGACCAATCAACAGGCAGGACCACATCCGTCCAATCAGCAGGGGAGCTGAACCAACCAACGAAGACTGGTGTCCGTAAAGATTGTCTAGTGATCTCGGAGACAGGATTTGAAGACTGAAGACTCGCAGTTCGATAATAGTTTTAAACCTACTAGCCCTTGCACTGAGATCTGTGTCAAAAACGGCATACTTTGGCTGAAACATTTTTCCTAGTGTCAAGCAATGCAATGAAAAAAGGTATGCATGAGTAGCAGAATCTCAATAGTTTGTTACATCAGAATCAATTAGTGTGTCGTGTCTGTGTGCGTGACAACTTCACTAAAAACACCTCCTCAAGACTAGCCCATGGTTTGTGGTCTACTAATAGTTTGGATTGTGGCAAATCTGGTTGAGTGCAGAGAAGAAATTAGAAGCCAGTCCAAAACCTGGTGCTTTCTCACAAGCAAGACTGCACAAAAGTATAATCTTGCTTGTGGATTAGGGCAAAAACAAATCAAATACATACGTGCATACATAGGTAGCCTCAACCCACAGGGATCTGAGGCAGGCTGGAGGTCCCTGATCTGAGGCAGGGTGGAGGTCCCTGATCTGAGGCAGGGTGGAGGTCCCTGATCTGAGGCAGGGTGGAGGTCCCTGATCCGAGGCAGGGGGGAGGTCCGTGATCCGAGGCAGGGGGGAGGTCCCTGATCTGAGGCAGGGTGGAGGTCCCTGATCTGAGGCAGGGTGGAGGTCCCTGATCTGAGGCAGGGGGGAGGTCCGTGATCCGAGGCAGTGGGGAGATCCCTGATCTGAGGCAGTGGGGAGGAAGGGTCCTGATCTGAGGCAGTGGGGAGGAAGGGTCCTGATCTGAGGCAGGGGGGGGGAAGGTCCCTGATGTGAGGCAGGGGGGGAGGTCCCTGATCTGAGGCAGCATGAGGACCCTGATGTGAGGCAGCATGAGGTCACTGTGGTTTTACAGAGGGCCTTTGTGTTGAGATTAGGACGACATGAGCTTTGGACTAGTCTGGGTTCCTGAACAAAGAATAGAGAAGAGGTGGAAGAGGAGGGGGGGGGGGGGGGGGAGCCCAGGGGTTCCACTCTCAGGATATGGGGGCAACAGTAAAATACTACTGGAGACTTCTGGTGGTGGTGGTCAGGGCCAGACAGCAGAAGGGGTGTCAGAGGGGGGAGGGGTTTCCCCGGAGTGGGCGGGAGAATGAGGCCGTGGATCGGTCTGGGGGAGGGGGGACATTAATGTGAGCTTACAAAGCCCCAGGCTGCGAGAGGGGGGGTCTGACTGACCAGCTGCGAAGGTCATTAAAGCTCGGTCTAGACTTTGACAGAGAGGAGGGGAACAAGACAAAGGGATAGGGGGGGGTGTTCTAGGACTCGGAGCGAAAGGGGAGTCGTTAAAGAGTGGCTGGTGTAAAGTTCCTCTCATTCCGTTCGTGTTCAGGCAGGAAACGGCCCGACATAGTTTGGATTAATAAAACACAGACGCTTGAATAAGGGACCAGAAAAAGAGGAACAGTGGGAATCTGTGAGGGGAAAATGTGGATTTAAAGTCGAACCACAGTTTGTGACAGGATGACACTCAGACCTACTGAAAGTAATTCCTAGTAGTAACCCTGTCACAAAACAGACCTACTCAATCCCCTTCCTAGTAGTAACCCTGTCACAAAACAGACCTACTCAATCCCCTTCATAGTAGTAACCCTGTCACAAAACAGACCTACTCAATCCCCTTCATAGTAGTAACCCTGTCACAAAACAGACCTACTCAATCCCCTTGATAGTAGTAACCCTATTACACAGCCAGACCTACTCAATAGAAAGCAGACCGACTCAATAACCCTGTCACAACAGAGCTCGCCCTCCCAGCGAGATAAGGAGGTGAAGTCAGTGGAAAATAGTTGAAGACCATTTGTCCAGGGCCGGAGGGGAGGGGGGGGGGGGGGGGATCTGGGGGCGCAGACAGAGAGACGGCCGGCTGCATGCGTGCAGAGCACCGCGGCCATTACCAAAATGCACAGGCTGAAATTAGATCCATTCAGATACCAGACTGAGAGCTGATCAAGACAAGCAGACGCCACCAGACAGTGTGAGTGCAGCGCGCACGCACATACACACATGTTTTGTGTGAGTGCACACTACAACCACACAAACACACACAGCGTAATGCTCTGCCCTAATCAATGGTGGAGAAGGAGGAGTCATTACCTTTGTCTGCATCTCAGGGTCAGATTACTGATCTGATTCTGAAGTGAGGCCTCTGGGGCTCGACAGCACCGGCTATCTCTGGAAAACCACCTCCCTCTAGGCTGCAGCGTATCCTGTCTGCTCCCACGCATGTACCGCCTGCCAGCGCACCGACTGGTGCTAGCTATGGCTGCACACCGGCCTTGGACCCCCATGCAGGGTTTCGTCCAAAAACCTGGCTTTGTTCACTCTATGAAACGTGTTCCTCGTTTGATGTCATATTATTCATCCTCTTGACCCCCAGCCTGCTGTGAGAGCCGGCCTCACCCATTGCACCTGCACACACTACAGCGTTGTACCTTGGTATGGGAGAGGAGCTGGCCGCCAAGTCTGGTGTGGGGCCTCATGAGCTCAATCCCACTAGAGACTTGTGTAGTTATTCTTCCTAGTTAGGGCAAGAACCAACAAGTAGTGTGAATTGTGTTCAATATGAAGCAATCAAAAAGGGACAGTATAAAAGACAGGATAGTATAACCTTGATTAAGAAGCACAGGCTCCGTCAAAAAGGCCAACCTGTGCTTGTGTTAAGCTAATCTGCCAGCAGTTACACATACCAAGACCCTCAGATGAGTTCAATCAGTGCACAGGATAACCTTGGTTCCCTGATTCAAATCACTTCAAAAGAAGCAGAAGGAAGGGGTACTAGTACATTTCCCTAGCAGAAGGACGGCAGACAAGCAGAGAACCACAAAGAAGAGCACGACTAAATCCACGTTCCTGAAGCCGACAACCAAAGAAAACGACATCCAACATGCCTTCGGGGAGACAGGTAAAATGGAGGCCTGTTATCAGGTGAATCCCTGTATTATGAGAACACAGCTCCCCCAACCCCCAACATTTATCCTACAGCAGAAAGGCTAGTGGTTAATTGCTTTGCAAGGAACCCACGTTGCCTGTCTCGCCCATCGTCTCCACGGCACGGAGTGCGAGTGGTGAGGAGAAGAGCAGACGATTAACTGTCGTGGCGGTAGTAAAGGGGGGCAAATCCCTTGTGGCAACACACCAAGTTGGTTCTAGGGCCAGGTCAGTCAGAGGCTACGGTGTCTGGAGAAGCAATTAAGACCCCATGCCTCCGGAGGTCCCTAACGAGACTCTTGTATACCGGTTATCAGTGTTACACACTGCAGTGATGCTGCATAGTACACACCGCCTGCATTCGTCCATTTTATTGCATAAAATGTAACGCAGCCTACGGCACTACCCGAACGCGGCCTACGTCACTACTCAAACGCGACCTACGTCACTCACTACCCGAACGAAGCCTACGTCACTACCCGAACGCGACCTACGTCACTACTCAAACGCGACCTACGTCACTACCCGAACGCAGCCTACGTCACTACCCGAACGCGACCTACGTCACTACTCAAACGCGACCTACGTCACTCACTACCCGAACGCAGCCTACGTCACTACCCGAACGCGACCTACGTCACTACTCAAACGCGACCTACGTCACTACTCAAACGCGACCTACGTCACTACTCAAACGCAGCCTACGTCACTACCCGAACATGGCCTACGTCACTACACCCAGGGAGCGGAACAATTGATGCTTTTAAAACAGTAGGGAAATTCCTCTGCACACCGCCAACGGTCCCTCTTCAGGCGGTTTACGTGCAGTCAGATACGGCTGGAGCCACATGGATCTGTCCTCCACGTCCAGCAGAGCACACTTGTCAGCGTTTGTCTCATTGTTGAAAGATGTGATAACGAGTCATATCTAGTCTTTTTTACTTACAATTAATTCCCTCCAAAATTGAAACATAGGCGGGAGATAGGCCGTCACTAGGGTTTAGACCACGATGATTGGACCTTATTTTCTTTTAAATATATATATATTTTTTTTATACCATTTAAAATCAAATTCAGAGCTCACAATCTGATACTATTCAATTAAATTACTAGCTAGCATTGGATATTTGGATACTTCCCGCCAGGTCTACGCAGTGGATTTGATGCATACGATGAATCCAATGCATGCCTCACCCAAAACGCAACCCACTGGTTCGACATGCAGCTGTACGGGGCAAACGCAGCGTTACCACAAAACAGTGTGATGCAGGTGGGGTGTACAAGCCTTTAGTTTATATTAAGTTAATCTTTTATACTATAATAAGAGAGAAAATAAAGGTGGTTTCGGTCCTGACTGAATGTCTGTTTTACAATCTTGGTCTACATGACGATTGATGGCAACAGCTGCCCGACCAACTGGCAACAATTTTGTGAAGCTTGGTTGGTTTCGCCCATTTGTCTCGCTAAGCTTGGGAACTTTTGCATTTTTTTTATTACTTTACTTCGTTTGGAGATAAGGCATAATAAAATGACGCAATATTAGAACTCCAACATTTTGGCTGATAAAGTCAGTGTCGGGGCCCAACATACTTTACAGAAGAGCAACCTGGGATAATAATGAACCGGGATACACTAAGAGACACATAAATGCCCCCCAAAGGTGGATTGGGGAAATAGGCTAGTTAGATAGTATAGCAATATCTGGGACTCTGAACGTCGGGGCTGTTTGATAGTTACACATCAGGAAGAAAATAAACAATTGCTCGACGTACAGAGAAGAATACCGTATAAAGAAAATTCTCCCTTCCTGCAGATCTGTTAGTAAATACTAAAACAAAACTGAACCATTAAGTTCCCAGATCATTCCATAATATTTCTTGAGAATCTAACCAAGACCAGTATGTGCCTGCCCAAAAAAAGATTATTACAACTATTTACATTTCATCACATCCACTGTGCCAGAAAACCGCACCTGTACCGGTCAGGTAACAGTCCAACAACCAGGGCCTATCATCTATAACCTGCAGACATACCTCGGGGAATGACCCAAACCTGGAGGGCGGGATGACAGTGTTTTGAACGACTTAACACAACAAGCACAAGCGCTAATATGATCGGATCGTTTGAACCCTGCTCGTCCGAGGACTTTGTATGGCGAGGAAAGCGATCATCCTGAATTTATCCTTTACAGCCCTGGGGGGTCTGAGAGTGAGCAAACCTGGAGTGTACTCCAACTGAATATAATCTAAGACCAAGTTCCATTGTTGTAGGTGAGACTAAAAGAAAAGCTGGGAGAGAAAGACGCGCCCTGCCTTAAGGCAATCTGTACAGTTCAGTGGCCATATCGTATTGCAGTTGTGTTGGATCCATACAGGCTCCCAAACACAGACAACTTCTGTTCCATGTTGCTAAGCGCACATGCTGACAGATACATCCCATTCCTGCCTTCCTGTGGATCCCCCTCCATAGCCGGTGTTCTGCATTAGCAGCACAGCTACTTTTTGGTTGGTCTGGTTTCAGTCATGCAATAATCCATTATGTGGTGTGAAACAGTGGCTCCAGACAGACGCCCCTTATACAACAGGCTTGTCCAGCTGCACAAAGTCTGTGGAGAGCACAGGTCCTCCCACATTTCCTCACACTTCAGTGTTGCGTTAAACTAACCGGGCCATTCAAACAGCCCACTCAGGTGGCACTACTACAGCCATCCAGAATTGACTTCCCTCTATGTTCCTTTGCATGATATATTGACCAGACCTCAGTGCAGCGACATTATCTCAACACAGTGGGGGAGGGCAAAATCTCACTGGTTCTTGGAAGGAGGATGACTCACCATTTACAATACAACACACAGGGTAATAGAGAGGGACGCATGCAGGATAATCAGCATACACTCGCCTTTGTTGTTTTTGTGTAAAGTTGCAAAGGGACAGTAGTTAGTAAATTGTAAAGAATACTAAAAGAGCGAAAAGAGTACCAGCCAAGGGACTCCAATAAACAATGTTCTGCAACTAAAACTATTAAATAAAATCACTGATTGGGACCCTAATAACAGATAGCATTAAAGAACAGCACATAGCTAATACCACTGTTTCTGGGAGCCACATGAATTTGTTCATTATGCCTGGAACCGGGAGTCAGCTGCTCAAGGCAGTCATGAAAGATTGAGGCCGTGACAGCCAAATAACCAGTGCATGTAAAACCCCACTTTCCATCACAAAGGAGCCAGACTTCACCCCTGACTTCAGTCTGGGCAGCCTGAATGGACGGCTGTTGTCGCCCTATGAGACCATTCACACAACGCTGGGGGCCCACTAAACATACTTTTTACAAATTAAAATGCACACAAAAAACGGGCTTCAATTATTTTAACTCCATATACACATTCGAGAAGATCTTTAAAAATATAACCAAACTTAAAACGTTTTGTTCCATTTATATTCAGTATTCAATTGATGGCCAATATTCTGACAAACGAATGACCAAGGCAAGTGCAGTGCGCGACTTCTTGGTTTATCGTACAAGACATAGACAACCATGCTTACAGGTTAGTGTTAAAATAACATTGTTAGTAAATATCATTGAAAATAACGTGCTTATATCATGATAATATCTAGCACAACAAAGCCGCCCGTGGAGTCAATCCCTCCACCAACACACACGGTCTGGGACGTTTCGGTCGCCCGTTCCCGATTAGACTAGAATAGACTCAGATTAGTAGTATTTTAATACATTGATCTAGCCTTGTAACCCACACATATAGCAACACAGGCTCCAGGGTTTATCTTCCGCCTTTATACCGCTCGTTGAGGAGTGCCAACAGCACCACTCGGTCCACAGCTCCCCGGAATAAACAAAGCTGCCGTGTCGTTGTTCGGCCGCTCCGTGAGGTTACCGCTCACCAACATGACTTAACGTGTCGCTATCAACACATTCATATAACGATATCGGTGCCGAACCTAACGGCTTACGAGTGGTCAACGCAAAAGACGGCGATAAAGAGTAGAGGCTAGCTCAATAAGGTCAGCCAAATCCCAACACACAAAGCGCCATGATGAGGAGCGACAATAGGAGCCGCTCCAGGAACGCCGTCTTTCCTCAACACACGGGGCACAAACCGGCGGATATGTTCGTTAAACTCACCACTGCCGCCAGCCACCAGCGCCAACAGGACGACCAACGTGAGCACGATTTGATATAGAGCCATGTCTTCTTAATTTCCCATCTCTCTGCGTGAAATTCGTTGAAAGCGTGGCGTTATCAACCCGGCCCGAACTGATACACAACCACAACCCGACCACATACACACACATACCACACAGCGGCCAGATACCAGCCCGCGGAGTGACGTCGTTAAAGGGGCGTGCGCGTGTCTTAAAGGGGTGAGCTATGTCCTGTTGTTTGGGACTGTTCTAAAGTGAGATAGGCACTATTCATTCCATTTGAGGGGATATCGGAATTTTTACAAGATCCCCCATTTTACTTTTTATATATTGAGTATTTAATAGTGTTATATCAGATATGTATAGATATTTTCTATTGAGCGTGTTATATGTCGACTTCGTTATTGTTCTTTAATGTTTCTCATGCCAATAAAGCTTTTTTTAATTGAATTGAATTGAAATACTATTCAGTCTCAATGTGCCTTACGGTTACGTAGAGTGGGTTATCATTATATTATTATGTTGTTACGAAACCGTTTCCAACTTTCCACTAACAGTTGTTTGTAACTTTACAGCCGTTTCCATGGTAGGCTACTCATTTTGACTGATTCAGGCCTTCATTATCTGCAAGGGCCAGACAAGAGTGGAAATGAATCAACCTTGTCTTCGTCTTTTTTAGGGGTCCAAGCCAACAGGTTGGATCCCTATTGTTTTTGTAGCGATTGTTATTTTTATTATTTTATATTATAGGCCTACTTGGTTTCACGTTTTTAGGTCCAGTCGGTTGTATTGGTTGTAGACTTGTTCCTTATAGGACAAGTTGTTTTCCAGCAAGAAAATAGGTGTTCCTCTACGTTGTGCAGCCCAGTGAATATGAGACTGGAGTGACACTGTCCCTGTGAGGAGGAATATACAACTTGAGCATTAATTATATCCACCCCTTCAGCCGACTGACCAGACAGACTGGGGCTTTGAGAGAGTATTATCTCTGTAGTTTGGGAAACATCCAAACATTTATCCCCCCCCCCCCCCCCCCCCCGCCCACACACACGCGCAAACACGCACGCAGGCACACACCCACTCACACGCCCCCACATACACAAATACACACACGCAAACACGCACGCACGCAGGCACACGCACCCACACCCACACGCACGAAAATCAAGAAAACACAGGTTGACCTACATATATACAGGCTAAATTGTAACCAATTGTAACCAAACTCAAAACCGATATTTTTGCATTTAATATATCTTTATTCTCCTACGCTGAGTGGAGCATACATGTGAGATAAGGCATAGGTATCTCGATACCACCATGTGATTTCATATCTATTGATGTGTCGATATGCGTTTATTTTGAAATAGACATATAGAACAAGTGGGACTTTTCGATAACTTCTTTGGATGCAAAAGAAAATACAAAAATATATATATTTATATTTATCGATCGAGATGCCTATTGAGGCGCTTAAATCAATTAAAAGATAGAACGCATTTGTGTGAATCATCCTTGCACGCAGCTCTGCTGTAAAATCCCTATTTTCTAATGACCTCTACTGGTCATCCACAGAACAGCGTTTCGATGTAGATAGGCCTATATGAGTGCTTTACTAGATACAAATCTGAATAAGAAAAATAGGTCAACTATTAAAGAAAAAAGAAAAACAAAATAAAAAAGAGGATAACAATTAAATAATAATAGTAAAATAATAAGTCTTCATCATACCTGCTTGGAGGATGAGTGCTATGACAGGATTATTGCTTTATGTTTCTGTTGAAGTCATGACGTTACTCAAGAAGCTTCATTGAAATGGGAGCACCATGTTTCAGTACACAATAAAGCCTAACATTAGTGGAGATATTTAGCTGTGTCCAGGTGCTTTCATGGCCTCTTTGCGTCTACAGTCTTGGCAGATAACAACAAAAAGAGGAAATATGACTCAAGTGGTAAACCGCATCATCTGTGGGAGTGGGCTATAGTGCTGGAAATATAGTAGACTGAAAAGTAGGCTAGGCGGAAGAAAGAGCCTCCAGGGGCTCGATCGTCTAGACACCATAGCTGAAAGCCAATCGTTTAGCGAAATTGTAGTGACTGCGCAAGTCAAACAATATGCTAATTGTAGGCATCTAGTCCCGCAGGAATCGGACAAAAAAAGTTTGTTGACTGCTTCTCCTGAAGCGGGTTCAGAGGTCCTGCTTGAGCTTGTCTAATGCATAGTCATGGCCGAGGTCCAGTTTAGACAGCGTCTTCCTCACGCGCAGCGCTGTGAGACGGGCCGCCGGGCACTGGGACCAGCACTCCTTCATGATCTTCACAACACTGGAGAGGATCTGTGGGCATGGACACAGACACAGACACATCAAATGAGGAGCATCGAAGATGAACCCTACCGCATAGTATTCAACAGTGCCTCGATGAAACTCGTAAGCAAGTGAATCGTTCCCTTTTCTTTATTTTTACAATATGAACATGATTGTGTTTTTGTAAATGTATCTATTTTGTGATGGATATTTTTTCCGATTTTCATTATTAATATTAGTTCTTTCTCTTGTTTTTCCAAAATAAATGAATAAATATAGATGATTATTAACATTCTACTGATCTGTAAAACTTGTTTATTTGAAAACCAATAAACACAATTTTTTTTTTTTTAAAGATGTACCCAGCCTAAACAATTTGACTAATGGAACAATTTTGAATTGGCCTTGTTTTGAATAATATGCTAGAATGATTTAGATCAATATTCATTTTGCACTATGCGTCCTATGCTTACAATGAAACAGCACTTAGTGGTCTATTTTTGTAAAAAGAGTTGATATGATTCTTATTCATGGTGGTTAAAAGCTTGATAATCAGCCCTAATTAGTTTCTTTGTTGAACCAAACCAAGCAGAAGTGGTCCTAGTTGGGTTTTGACGAGGACAGCAGGGATTGGGTTTTGATGGGGCCTGTAATAGCTGCGGGGTAGTCTCACCGGGTGTGAGTGCAGCCTGTTGTGCGGGCTTGGTCTCTGCTGGTCTACACACACCACCTTCTTCATCTCTTCGTAGCTGGGGTCTGAGGGCACCATGTCAAAGAAGGGAGGCTGGTACTCTTCCACGATGCCTGAAACACAGAAGGACAAACCCAGGGATTGCATTCTGTTGGACCTTTGTAAAAAATATATATATCTTAGCGGAATATTTATAGACTGGAGAAGATTAGAATGGTTCTAATCTATTTGAGGATTAAGCGTTAGATAAGCATGGAACCCCTATAATATATTTCCACATAAATATGCAGGACACAGCCATCGGTTAATACATTACTGAAATAGCATTATCACAACGCAAGATAGGCTCATGTGGGTGTTTTCCCAAATATGTTGGCCCTGATAAAAAAGAGAGCAGGGGACAGATAATGATTCCCCAGCGACTACACAGCTGAGGGAGATCAAGTTGTTTGTGTGTTTTTTGGCAGTGTGTAAATGCGTTCCTGCAACTGGATGTGTGTTTGGACATTAAGCATCTGGACTATGTTGGAGTGAGTGCTGAAGCCAGATAACGCTGTTTATAATTACTGGACTGCTAATCGGCATAGAAGATAAGAGACACAGACACAGTCTGAGCTCCGCACACAGCTGGGCCAGAAAAGAAAGGACTGAGGAGAGACACACCGCTAACTGCCTTCTACACATCATATTGCAAGCAACAGATTTACAACGTAACAAACAACCACACAAACGCAGGATGCGGATAGAAAAACACTCTTTCAACATAATGTAGCAAGCCAAAGACAGGCCACAGATAGCAAAGACACTTTCAACATAACGAACGACCTGGGCTAATTCTTAATATATCCATTTACTCATATTCTCTTGCCTATAGAGCTATTACGGTTTTATACTTTAGACCTCGCAGGACTGGGAAAGTACTCCTAATGCAAAAGTGTTTTTGATTCTGGTTGCTAACCATTGACGTTGGTCCTTCGGGTAATTTCCCAGAAGACGAGTCCCAGCGCCCAGATATCCGTCTGCTTGTAGGACTCAAAGATGTCAACGCGGATGGTCTCGTCAAGGACCTCGGGGGCCATGTAGCGCTTGGTTCCGACGCGGGGGTTGTTCCCCACGTCCAGATCGTCGTTGGACTGCGAATGGATCACTGCCAAACCTGGAAGACAGGCGATGAGAAAGGCTGTGAAGATTACGGTTCACCACCGGAGGTTAATTCTTGCTGTATCACAACTTTATCTCAAAGTGGACACAACCACTAAGGAGTTTGAACGCAGAAAAAGGAAAGAAACATTATGCCATTTGTTCACATTTTTATCTAAGGTGTGGCTAACTTTAGTAGGGCTGGCTACAGCAGGAATGCACCCTCCGGCCTGACAATCTTAATATCATCGTGAGGGTATACCAGTTGAGCTAAACAGGACCGTAACACCCCCCTCCCATCGCTCACCAAGGTCAGCGATGCAGCACTGTCTGTTCCTCTTGACCAGGATGTTGCGGCTCTTCAGGTCCCGGTGGGCGATGGCCGGCTTGCCCTGTGAGCTGAAGATCTCTGTGTGGAGGTGCACCAGCCCACAGGCTATGGAGAGACACATCTGTAGGCAGCTGTCCGGGTCCAAGGCGCTGTACTGCAGCACGTCGTACAGAGAGCCCAGCTCGTGGAAGTGGGTGATGAGCCACAGCTGGGTGCTGGAGTTCTTGGAGGTCATGTCTGACGCTATGAAACCTACACAGGTCACGGGAGACACAGACCAGGCAAAGAATGTTCGGTAACCAATATTAAGGTGTTTTTAAAATATTTTTGTGCATGTTTTAGGGTCTTCTCATTTCAATTGTAAAAGCGTTGCATCAAATCTCTGCGTTAACTTTTATGCACTGCTAAAATAAATTATAATGCTACCAGTGCTACTTATAAAGGAAATGAACGTAGAGCACTTCAGTTGTTCTCAGCCTCACTTTTAAATCCATGATAAACGTGTGTACGAAACGACTAAATGTAATCATAACAAAATAGATCTATGTATGAATTGTGTAACATAGTATAAGAAAAGATCTTCATGTCCTAGCGAGAAACCAAATAACTTGCGTATGCTACTGTTTATGCTACCCAGGATGTTGTAGTATAATATAGTATAGTATGCCTTATCCATGCTTCGACACACAGGCCTTTGTAGTATAATATAGTATACTTTGTTCATGCTTGGTTACCCAGGCTGTTGTAGTATAATATAGTATACTTTGTTCATGCTTGGTTACCCAGGATGTTGTCGTGTCGGAGCTGGACAGTGTTGTAGATCTCGGTCTCCCTGAACCACGACTGTTCATCCCTGGAGGAGAAGATCTTCACGGCCACGCTCTCTCCCATCCAGGTGCCCCTCCACACCTCTCCATACCGCCCTTTACCTTGTTTGGAGAACAACACAATAATAATGTAACAATCATCAGGCTTTTTCTGATTGTGTATATCCAGAGGCGTCGTCAGCCCCCTTTTTTTACTGGCCCCCGTCAAAGTCTCCAGTGCCCCAGTAAAATTCCAGTGATCATTATTAAATGAATCTGCATTAGTTCCACTCTCACTATGGAACCTACAGGATACCACAAGCGCATCTCCTGCTGCCTCGGGAGTTCTGAGTCGAGCCTGCCACTTACCAGCCAATCAAAAAAAGAAAGGGGCTACATAATAGCCAATCAGAAAATAGCACTACTGCATCTGGGTAAGATTTAACGCAACAACCAATGAATAAAGCATAGTTATTCAGGAATCGTTCACGTGATTCTTCTGAATGTTTCGTTGTAAACACAGTGGAAACCAAGGGAGCTGGAAACAGCACAGAGAAAGTCATCCCTTGTTTTAATGTAACAACAAATGCACAACTTGTTTGACACAAACAATAACAACTTGATTGGTGTTAGAGAATGTTATACAGTTTTTCAATACTGAGAGTCTGTAGCCTATATTTAGCTGCTAGCCCACAGCTTTACAGCCTGCTCTTTCTCACACACACACACACACACACACACACACACACACACACACACACACACACACACACACACACACACACACACACACACACACACACACACACACACACACACACACACACACACACACAGACACACCATGCGTGCACGCACAGACGCGGAAAATTAATATTGAATGAAAAATTGTCTGTCTTCAAAACTTGAGAGCCCTGTAAAAGTATCGGCATTTGTTTTGTGAAGCTGTCCTCTAAAACTAAACATTAGCCTTCTGAAAAATGATCAGGAAATTCTTCATGAACAGAGGCAGAGCAGCAGTGAGGAGAGGTGAGGAAGACGAGGGAGGTATGATAATTGCCCCCATTAACGTAAACATTAATATTTATGCTGGTGATAGCCAACAATTGCTAGTATGATGTGCTGTGATTTGATCAATCGTTTAATGGCAAACTTAAATAAGTTTGCTGCATTTGAAAATGTAGCCTACAATCTACAGAATCAGAGTGGGCTATATTAAAAGTCACTAAAAGTCAGTATGAAGGCTTTAGTATCTAAGCTACAAAGAACTGCAGTATTGCCAGGATGACTATAGGACCCTACGGTAAATTCAATAGTTTTCTCATTTTCAAATAACAACCTGTAATAGGCTATCTGACTGGTTTTGCCTTGGAGGGAAGTACATCTCAATTCTGCCTGTTCAGTTTTGTCTATACTGAAAAAGGTTCCCTGTTGTTAAGTAGGAAAGCCTATGAAATGCATGCAGTGAGTATACCTAGGCCTATGTGGATGCTGCTGGCTAGTGGCTGCTACACTAATTGAGGGAAAGAGTGCTGGAGCAGGCGGAGGAGGAGGAGGAGGAGGAGGAGGAGGAGGAGGAGGAGGAGGAGGAGGAGGAGGAGAAGGAAGAGGAGGATGAGAGAGGGGAGAAAGAGCACAGGCTGGGCAGTCTAGGGCCAGGCAGGGGGAGGGGGAGGGGGAGGAGGGAGACAAGCAAGAATTGGATGAGGACATGATGGGGGCTAGATGTAAAACTATTCAGAATATGGAGGAGGATATCTGTGACATAGGGGAGATATATTTTTTGTCCATGTCGTTCTGCCCAACTAATGCTGTTTCCACACAGTTTGTGTATACATGTGCATGTGCATTTTAAATTTTACCATCTTGTTAGAGTTTGTTAGCCTAAGGCACAACTTCTCCTTAAAAGGGAGCATCCTGCATAATACTGCTTTAGATAAAAAGGTGAAGGTCATAAAGAGGTGAAGGTCATAAAGAGACTTTTTGTTTATTTGTTTGTTACTTTATTTGTTACTTTATTTTCCTGAAATACTTATTTGAAATGTGGATTGAGGTTGAGGTAGCTAAGAATCTGAGTCTTTCTTATCTTAAATGGTTGCAGATAGAGGATCTTATAGTTTGTAAATCTTTGAGGTGTGTATGTGTTTAAATAAATATCATGTACGGTACTTATGAATCTTTGAATCTTTACCTTTACCAGTGCTTTAATATATAGCCTACAGTATGACAGTGTCAATAATGATTTTGAAGCTCGTACACAGCCTTCTGTAGCCACCTATTTCATATTGTGCGCACATAAAACAAAAACAAAGAAAAGTATTGGGAGTTGGGGGCCTATGCCCCAGCAAAGCTCTAGGTCTAGCAACGCCCCTGTGTTTATCTAACTTTAAGTATCTACATGCATATTTGGTGGTTATAAGAGTTATTTGAAGCAGGTACACAGACTGACCGACACACTCTGCCAAGGAGATCTGTCTGGCCATGGTCCTCTGAACCAGGTAGGGCAGCCCGGTGCCACTTCCTGACGTACAGAACTCATCAAAGAGCTCCTAGAGAGGTAAATAAGTATCACAGATGTACTGGTGATTAAAACCGGACTTTATGTGTCGCTTATACAACTTTGTAATAAATGTAAAATGTAAGTTTGCAATAAATATATTATAAGTCTTACCCCGTATGTTGGATCTTCTCCGCTGGCCACTTTCACCATGGTTAAATCACGGCCCTTCTCCTTACCCAGAAGTCTGCAGTGCGTCCGTTGAGAGCGCAGCCACAGCCTCAGGGTACATAGAGCTACACCCGTGATGAAGGCCAACGCGAGAGGCACTGCGATCCACAGTACAAGGCTCTTCTCTGGAGGTACTGTTTGACAGTGGTTGATGATTATTACATGTTATAGCAATAATATTTGGGGGGGGGGGGGGGTTCACAATTTTTTACTGATACTGATGCTACAATAACTACTGATTCTGCAATAATCGCTGTTTCTACAATAAATGCTGATTCTACAATTACTGCAGTTTAAGTGTAACTTACACTAACCATCCAACAGAGGGGGCTAGGCTCTGGCTTTCTAACTGAGGACTGAGCTTGAAAAAATGACCTCTTCTTTGGAGGATATCACCATCCAGCCTTGCCTGTGTGTCCCACAATGCTTTGTCCTGCATTTCTAGTCCAGAACCAGATTAATGAATCATCAAGGCTATATGCTCACTGTAACACTCAAGGCTTTCATCCACAATGTTTAAGCATTAAGATGCATGGTTTAAGAGTCAGGTTAGAAAGTCCACTATAGTTAGAAAGATTGAAAGTGAGTTAGTGTATAGTTAGCAGTCAAGTTAATTGATTAAACACATATTTGCCCATAAACTAGCGAGGAACTGACCTATTTTGGGCGGTGGCGTGGTTAAGGCATTGCAGCGGTCTGTGTAGCAGCAGTGGATATAAAAGCCGTCAAAACGAGAGCCGCAGTTCTCCTTGCGGTTCCTGTGGGAGAAGCAACCTCGGTCCTCCTCTAGGTTCACCGTGGAGTGGAAACACACGTCTCCTCTACAGGTCGCGTTGCTGCTGCACGTTCCTTTGCGGTTGTCACACACACACAGCAGATTCGCCTCAGCTTCATCAACTGCAGGAGATGAGAAGAGTGGGGTTGTTTAGGTAAACAAATGTGGAAATAAACACACACACACACACACACAATCCCAAATTAATAAATCCATGATTTAAAGACAAATGGTTTTGGATGATTTCTGAGACTAAAGGCCTAATGAAGAGATTAATGGTGAAGCGTAAACACACACACACACACACACATACGCACAAACAAACTGCTTGTGAAGGTAGGATCATACGTCATACGGCCCTACCAGCAATACGACCTGGTATTCCTAGGGCGGAAATACAGCAAGAAATGTTCACTACACTTCCTGCACTAGAGAGGTATCTCTCAGAGAGCAGGCAAGCAGAGGCACAAAGAGGTATTCTGATCAGGTTGTGGGTTTACGTTTTTTTCAGGTCTGAGACAGAAAGAGATTGTGAGATAGATAATGAAACCAAAAAAGGACAGTTTAAGGGAAGCAGGCGAGACAGAGAGACGCCGTGTGTGTGAGTGGGTGTGTGGCTACGTATGTGTGAATGTGGGGAGGGGAAACTCAGAATCCATCGCCAGTGAAAGAGGTAAACATTAAGTGATTGAAAACCCACACTTGCAAACACCATATTCAATTTCATGCGAATTCAGAGAGGGTTTTCCCCTGGTTTAACTCACCTGCATGGACCGCACAGGTGAAGAGAGACATCACAGCCAGTAGCAGGAATACAAGCAGAGCAGACCTCCCCATCACTGTAGAACAGGACAAACAAATAATATTGAGACTGTGCTATGTAACCCTCATGGCCATCTATGGAGTGGGGTTACACCACAGACCTGGTGGCGGATCGGCTTTTTGGCTGTCACAAAAGATGAAGCAGGTAGAAACTATGCCTTCAATGTTTTATGTGTTATGTTACTAAGAATACACAGATGTGCCCAAATGACAATGAATTATCCATTCTTCACCAACACTGAGTGAGGCAACACAATGCAAGGGTCCGGACAGTCTGCCGCTCTCCGATTTGGAGATCCCATGTACGCCTCCATGGCGACATTCAGACCAGCCATTTAAGTGTCTGTGTGCCTGTGTGTCTATGTTCTTGAGGTAATGTCCCAAGTGCCTTGTTTTTTTTTGGAGACCGCATTAAGTGCTGTGCTACAAGTCCCCCCGTCCAACGCTGGCCTCCGAGACGAGTTGCAGTGTAAATATTGATGGCTTGACTTCCTGCCATTGAGAGGGCGCGGCTGGTCTGGGGTCTGCCCATTGTTTAGGCCTGCGCTGCCAAAGGGTCACGCACGCCGGAGGACTACAGGGGGAAAATGTGCATTCAAACATTCTTCAGGCCGGAACACACTGTAACCCTGCATGCAGTGGCACCGTTTAGCCCCAATTATACACTTCAGGTGAATAGACTAGTGATAATGTTCGTAGAGCTATAAAACACACGCTTTGTTGTGTTACTCGCACCATATGTCCAACTGTCGTAAATGTGACTACTAGGTTGTATTGTTGCGAAGAGATTAATATCTACCCACACTTTTAATCATGACTGCCCTGGTCACTGTTTCAGTATCAGAGAAGTGATACTATGGGACAGATAGTTCCGGGCTGCCTGGTTTGACAAGTGAAATATTAAACAAGTCAGAATTGTAGTCATTAGTTTCTCAATGAGTTCCAGATGAGTTGGGGAGTTCTTTTTGGTTTAGCTGATATCAATACGTGAAAGAAAACAACGTTCAGCTTTTTATCTTTTGTATGATTTCTTTTTAAATGATATGTTGTTTTTGAGAAGCAACTATTCATCGTAACGGGAGAGATGAACATTCTTTTTTTTAAAGTTACCCAGATTCACACACACACACACACACACACACACACACACACACACACACACACCACACACACACACACACACACACACACACACACACACACACACACACACACACACACACACACACACACACACACACACACACACACACACACACACACACACACACACACACTCAAGCAGTTTGAAGCTTCTTCTGCAAGAAAGAGGGAGTCAAGGGCTGTGAGAATTCCACATGTCAGCAGAAAGGTCAAGCCTTTGGATTTGCAAATGAAAGCAAACACAGGAAACTATCAAATTAGAATCAGTTTCTCATGTCAGTGATATCAGCAGAGAAATTCAGTGAAGATTCGGCCATGGGCCTTGATGGGCCAGTAGGTCCCGTGGACTGTAGATATGTGTGTGTGAGCGTGTGTGTGTTTGTGTGTGTGTTTTTGTGTGTGTGTGTGTGTGTGTGTGTGTGTGTGTGTGTGTGTGTGTGTGTGTGTGTGTGTGTGTGTGTGTGTGTGTGTGTGTGTGTGTGTGTGTGTGACGTGTGTATTCCCCCCCCCCCCCCCCCCCTTCAGTCACACACACGCATATACCTCACACAGCACATCCACATCCACACAGAAACAAATCCCATTAGTGTGGGGGGGAGTTCTTCTATCTGACGTGGCTTTACAGTAATCAACGTTCCATCATCAGGACCAGCCCGGGCTCCACCAGACGTCCTATCTCAGACTCCTCTCCTCTAGTTTGTCTCTGTTCTGTCTCGACGTTGGCCCCCGCGGCGCCCCGTGGGAACGGAGCAGTTGTCATCTCTCCCTCTGATCTGGGGCCGCTGGCGGCTGGCGGAAGCCAATCCCTCATTCCATCTGGCCGACGGTAACGTTGGGGGAGTTGACGACAGAGGCCCTCGGCTCTTTGCGTCCTAGCGGTACCAGATCGCTTTGCAGCGTCAGAAGAAATCCTTGCGGTCATGTAATACGGTTGATAGGGTCGTCTTGTATGAGACCACCAAGATGAAAGATGAAATGGTCTTGTAGGTCATCATGGGTGCCTTTCACAACCATCATTATTTTTAATGGAATTCCCCATCTACCTGGACGGTTGGTGTGTGTGTATGTCCTTTGACGAAAACCTTAAAGGCCCATCTGATTGGCCTCACCTCCAGGGTGTGAATGTAATTCCTTTAAATCAGTGTGTTGACATGAACCAATCGTATTGCTCTGCATGGACATGGCCACAGCCTTAGCTGTTCTGTTTTAGTTACAGTAAATGCCAGCGAGTGTTCTTCACACATGTCAATTAAGGGAGACAAATCACATGAATACCTGCTGCAATAAGATACTTCCTTTGACTGACAGGGTTTTCAACATGACATAGATACATAGAGATTTTTAGGGAGAGAGATGGAGAATGAGAGACAGAGTTAAAGAGAGATAGGGCGAAAGAGAGACACAGAGAGATAGGGAGACAGAAAGAGAGAGAGAGAGAGAGAGAGAGAGAGAGAGAGAGAGAGAGAGAGAGAGAGAGAGAGAGAGAGAGAGAGAGAGAGAGTTGAAGATATGCGCTCTAATGCGTTTGAAATATCTCTAGTTTGCATCCAAACACTAAAAAAGCTGTATTAGAATCCAATTTATATTTACCTCTGTAATAAACAAATGATGGGGTTAAGCCTAGCCTATCTAAGTCGTTTATAATGCAACTGGTTTCAGCTTTGCTTGGGTAAGAGGTCATGGAATAGAGCCAGGTCGCACAGCAATCACACATATCGTCGATTCGTCAGCGGATATCCAAACCTGTTAATGTTCATGTAGCCCTATATAAACTATAACACGTGTCTTATGTTAAAAGGAGAAGACAGTAGGTTAGTAAGAACAAAGGATACATCTTAAAACACATAGAAAGAATGCCTTTTTACATTACCTGTATTCCACTCGCTCTTCACTTTGACACAAATAAGCCTTATACCCCCATTTCAACAGATGGCTGAAAGACTTGTTTGTAGACGGAATATCATTCAAATCAAAGATTCTTCTACCTCAATCTTAGATGAATCAAACCCAAATCGCATGGTTTCCTTGTTCTGATCTAACACCTTGGATACGTTACGCGCGGCGCGAGCACGCACCAGCCATGTTTCTCTATAATTCCACAACTTTCTATCTTCTTATTCCATTTTCTCCGGGAAAAAAAAGTGTCAATTCGCGAATAGATTTACGATTCAATGTCTAAGATGTGCCAGTTATCGGTACTGACCACCTCGGCTCGTGGGCGATACGGATGGAGGAGGCTACATATCTCAGCCCAAATCTGCGCTGATAAACACTCGACTCGAAGCTGAAGTTTGCTGCATAACTTATCTTCCGCTTCGGGGAAAACTAAAATCGCCGTTCTGTCTCATTAAGCACGAGCATTCTCCTTATGTTCCTGATCTGACCGAAAGATTACATATTTGATATAGTTTTCACGTCCCACCCCTTATTGTGTGGATGTGGACGGGGTCTAATGGAATGTGTTCTCAGAGAGGTTTTCCTGTTGCTCTCAGAGCTCGCATTTCTCTTTTTTTCTCTTTTTCTGCTTTTTAGGTGGAACGGTTATTATTATAAAATGGCCTATTGATGCGAATCAGGGGTCACCAACCACTGACTTACTGTCCACAACTGCCAGCAAACTGAAAATGATTTAATGAAGGTCGACAAAATTATTCAATATATCGCGATCAGATCAATCTAAGGATTAGCCTACAGGATTAGCTATATTTTGTGTTAAATCCTCCAAAATAGTGTAGGCTGCTAGTAGTCATTTGAATTGTCCGTTCTAACCTGTATTGTTAATTAATCCGATGGCGCTCCTTTATCTACTGTACATGTAGGCCTTCCATCCTTTGGCTTTGGTGAATGACCTGCAACTTTAATCTCGAAACAATCTTGGCCACTTTATATATATGGCAAAATAGATTTTGTTGTTTCTATTACCAATTACTCTTAACTAGAGCTGTCAAGCGATTAAAATATTTAATCGTGATTAATCGCATTAATGTCATAGTTAACTCACGATTAATTTTCTATGCTAAATATCCCTTGATTTTTTTGTCCCATATAATTCTTCTCATTTTAATTCTCTTATCAACATGGTGAAGTGCATCGGCTTGCCTTGTGCAAATGATTTTTTATCGATAACAACATTGGCATATACTGATCGAAACAGGACGATACAAAAAAAGAGCCTATAGTGCAATTAAACGACTGCTTTGAACAAATGTCATTTGAACATAGCAGTCAGGCTACTGCTTCTTTGTTTTGAGGCAAAGAAAAAAAAAAAAAAAAAGTTTTTGTTAAATAAAATAATTGCGTTAATCGCGCGACAATTTTTTAACGCCGTTAAAATTGGTTTGCGTTAACGCCGTTAATAACGCGTTTAACTGACAGCTCTACTCTTAACGTCTCTATGTGGGCCTGTGTCATATTAGTTCCCAGGGACTGATGTTTTCTTGGCTTCCTGTAGAAACAGCTGGAGCTTTCGTTTGGTGTTTGTTTGGAGGAGATAGTATTTTTCTTTTTTTAAATCAGAATACATTTTCCATTCAAAGTTGCTGTAGGTAAGATTCAAGAGTTTTAGAGAGAGAATAAGAGTGAGAGCCGAAGTAGGCAAGCCTTTCAAACTAAACAACCAAAAAAATGTCCCATCACACTTTTATCCCTTGCCCCTTGTGATCTCCCGCATATAGAAGTGATACAGTTCACGCACCTGCTATTGGCAGGGAGATGTATTCCCTGAACCAATCCCGGACGAGATGGTCAAATTATATGAGCCGTTTCATATTTTTTTTTACTGTCGTATAAACAGGCAGGCGTAGTGAACTCAAAGCATATACTCAGAGGATTTCACACACCACATATACATCGTGTATAATATATAATATATTTAAATCTCATAAAGCACCTTTAATTTGGATGATTAAATAACATTTCTCTGCATTATTGTCTTACAAGGCAGCATCCGCTATAGCGTACCATGTGCCCCTTAAATCTTCTTTCCTGTATAATAACCATGAATAATGGATAAAATAATGCTAGATCAAACAGTCGGTGGACAGGAACTGGTTAAAGAATGCAGTTTAATTTTGAACTTTAAAACAGAATGCTTGTTTGGGCCTACTTGGTCAAACTTGAGGTTTAACCTCTCACTCTCAAAGAGACTTTACATTCACATGTCCCCCTTCTTGCAAAATGGAAGTGAACCAGTGTACTTGTAATGTACCCTGAGAATATTGAATGTGAAATGGTCTGTTGCAGAAGTATTGATTTCAGAGTGAAGATGAAGAGTATATTTTTCATTATCAATCATAGCTCATTAAATCAAAAGGTTATTCTGTACTCTATTCTCACACCAGTCCAATCACACTTTCCATTATTTAATTTTTTTACCTCTTGACCTGTGCTCCATTCAAGGCTGGTCGAAAAGCCGGATCATGACGCAATGATGGCAGGTCTTAAAGGATCACACTTCAGGATCAAACTAACCTGCCTCGGTTCTACCTTTGGCTCCCACGAATAAGATCACTTAACTTGATCTAGAACCATTAACAACTGAAGTTACGTGCTTTTCTCTATGTGTGCACTACACATAACTCCATGTTAGGGAATGTTTTTATTCAAGTATACCTACACAACCCCCAACATGACCCAAATTAGTGAAACAGTTGAAAAAAAACAGTTTTTATGAAATTATTTATGTGCAAGGTGAAAACTGGCAAACCAAGTTTTCATGCATAGCTAGCTGCACTGTTTACTATAAGTGCCGTGAGGTCAGAGGTGGCCAGTGAGCCCAGGTTCAGCAAAATAAAAGGTCCAGGTGCAAGATAGCAGCCTCTCCAGATTATTCCCTCACTCAACATCCCCCCAATCTCCGTCTACGACAGAGTTTACAGAACTTTCTGCAGCTCATCATAATTTATTTACCCTAAACAGCATAGATTAAACAACAAATGTCCCCCTCTTAAGTAATTTACGCCTCACTGTAACAAAGGTGAGCTCTGGTTAAAATGGCTGCCATATGAATATATTTACAAACCATGTGCGATATAATTTATCCCTGAGTTTGATGACTGATGAGAGTAGCAGTTGATAGATTATATTTTCTGCAGTAAATAATATATTATTTTGCTGTATTGCTTTCAAATGATCCATGATCCCATGATGGCACTCTAATAAGGTTGTTCAGTTTGTCCTAGTAAGTGCACAAACTCCAGCTGGATGATAGCAATGTGCGTGAAAATAATCTAGTTAGAAATTAAAGACGAATCAAATAATAATCTCGTGTTTGTTTTAACATGAAGATATCAAGACAGATCTGAGAGCCTTGGGAGTCTTCTTCCACCATGGACATTGACATTTATGTCACCACACTCTGGGTTTCAATCTCGGACAGTGAGACGCTTAGTGTAGTCAATCCATTTGCTCCTTTGTTGATCAACAGTTCATTTCCAATAGCCTATGTTCCCACTGGGGTCAGAGTGATGGCAAACATCTCCATGGCTGTCAGAGTCCTCAAATACCTCAATGGCCCCTTTTCTTCGATATACGCTTACTCTCTTTAACCTTTTTATCCTGCTCCTCCTTCTCCTTCTCCTGTTTCTTCTTCTCCCTCTTCTTCTCCTCTTTGGCCTCCTTGTATTTCCAGATGGGAGGCTCTAGGTAACCCTTCTGCCTCTTCTTCTTCTTCTCTTTCTTCGGTGTGGGCTCCCCGGATTTGGTGAGCTCTATTTTGGGGACACAGCCCGAGGGGTAGATGTTGTTCTGCCGTGTCATGCCGCGGGGCATGAGGCCCCTCATGCCCCCTGAACTCTCCTTGGGCTCCTGGCAGCAGGAGGTCAGGCACGCAGATTGGCTGGACCGGGGCGAGGCCGAGGTGACGGAGCCGTTGCTGTGGCACACGCTGCCCTCCTCCAGCTCCTTGCTGCTGTGCCGGGCCAGCAGCTCCGCCACCGCCAGCCGGCGCTTCCCGATTTCCGGCGGGCTGGTGGGGCAGAGAGGTCGACACGCGGTGGCCACCAGAGGGCTGTGGAGACTGGTGGTGATGCGCACCAAGTGGTCCATCACTCCGTTGTCCTGGGGGTCGTGGGGGAGGGTGATGGTGAAGGTGTCCTTTATTTTCTGGCCTAGCTTCTGCCTGGCGGTTTTGGTGGCGGTGGCTTTGGCCACCAGGTGCCTCAACTCGGGCCACTCGGGAACGTAGCTCTCACAGAACTGCTCGGCCAATGGATGGGCCTGGAGACGCCGCAGCCTGTTCAGCGTCTCAAACCTCCCGGTCTTTGTGACCCAGTCCTTCAAACCTCTTCCCCGGGACAGGTCCAGCGCATTTATGTCCGCACCTTGACGTTCAAAGGTGGAGGTAAAAACAGGTGATGACTCATGTTAGGTTGAGATTTGGGCCCAATCCCATTTCTACCCCTTACCCCTTCCCTTTACCCCTCCCCCTTGTTTTGAAGGGGTAAGGGGAAGGGGTAGGGGGTAGAAATGGGATTGGGCCCATTTCTAACCCTTACCCCTTCAAAACAAGGTGGAGGGCTAAGGGGAAGGGGTAAGGGGTAGAAATGGGATTGGGCCTTACTTCACTGTGATGGGACGCATTGCGATTGCCTCGATGTATTGTTTAGATTCTGGAACATCGTGGCAATGAATTCAATAGGTTAACAGCAAATAGCTTGAGGGTTTTCTAGACTAACCAGACTATTCAATATTTGGTTGAACGCAGCTAATGTAGATTTGTAAAAGGGACTCTTTATGTTTTTTGAGTGGGTAAAAAGTTTTTTTCCTAGTTGTGTCTATGTTGTGTTCCATAAACCATGCAGTCCAAGCAGCCTAAGGTCTTTTGTCAGTGACATCAGATGTAGGCTATTGCTCATGGTTGCTAACATTGGCAAATTCAATATCAGATCTATTGACTCATAGCCATGCTCATTGGTGGCTACATGTTCTGTCTCAAAAGCTGTGTGGTTCATTGTAGGTCTGGCTTTTTACCATGCATGAGTAGGGCGGCTAAACAGTCCTCGCGTCCTTGTAGACCTGCCTTGATGAGGGCCGTGAAGCCACGGGGATCCCTCATCTCTGTGTCCACGCCAGGGTAGTAGTTCATGATGTAGTTAAGGACAGTGGCGAACCCTGGATCATGAAAGAAACTCCATGTGATCAATCACACCAGCAAGAGAAAGGTTTGGCTAATATACCGGTAGCAAGCTTTAGTGCTGATATAGTTAATGATCTAGAATTAGGCCAATATAGGTAGCTATATAGTGGCGATGATGTAATGTTTTCCTACCAGCCTGGGCAGCGATCATCAGTGCAGTATTTCCATCTGCATCTTGGTGGTTGATGTCTATGTGCGGACATACATGGAGCGCATACACGATGTCCAAGAAACCTTTGGCCACAGCCACCATCAGGCCGTTCTAAAGGGGGACAGAATATATGTTTTTTTGAAGGTGCGTTATAGGGAGATTATATTGGGCTCATTCACACTGCACAGAGTACACAAAATATTTAAGGTATCCATCTACAACACCGGTCAGGCCTTACATCCTATTCAAGCTCAATGAAGACCCAACCCGACCGTTTGTGAGCAGTTTGATGTCCATTTAGTCATTTGGAAACTGAATTGGATGCAGTTGGATAAAGACTACACAAAATGCCTCGACTACATCTGCATCCAGTCTGCGCACCCTGCCGTTGACGTCCAGCTCCATAGCCTGCTCGTTGGTGACTCCCGCCTCCAGGAACAGCGTCAGGGTCCTGACCTGGTTCAGGGCGCAGGCCTCGTACAGCGTGTTGGCAGGCACCTGGTCTCGGTCTTCCTCCTCCCTCTCGTAGTCCGGCAGCACAGAGTCATCAGAGAGCACGCTCCCCGAGTCGGACTCATCCGACTCTTTATCCAGCAGGCACTCGTGGTCATCCGAGGGTCCGCGGCCCAGGTGGGGGTCATCGCTTAGTGTTGCCATGGGCCTGGCCCCTATAGGACACTGGGGAGGCACGACTGTGGGGCCCCCACGGTCCTGTACGCCCACTGCGGAGACAAACACCACCACCAACCGCTGTAACACAAGGGCTCACAATGCAAATCCTTTAACGGGAGCTGGTCAGAATATAAACACGAGCACACGGTAGTGCTCGTAAGGACTCAGGTCTTAGACCTAAATAGACCTTGGGACCTCAGAAAGCAGAGGCAGTATGTAAAAGAGGATGACCAGATTCCAGGCCTTGTCGGGTCGCTTATCCAAGCCGGTCTGTGATCTGCAATGTGGCTGAGCTGTGCCACGTGCCGCAGTGCATGTGAAAGGCTCAGTGCTGTTACAAAACAAAGGATGATGATGACTACGGAGACACTGGATCTATCTGCAGAATCGCAACTTGAATGACATCATTTAAATACTGATAGGATTGGGCATCTCTTTTGAATATAGTTATTTTGTGTTTGAGTTTAAGATTTATTTTAGAAAAATACTATTATTCTTGACCAGTAAGCTGTCAGCAGAATCTATCAGAAAGGCTTTTGATCGATTTTTTTTTCAGAAATGCCATATAACTAACAATATAATGGTGATATGGTTCAAAATGATGTGGTCCTGCCAAAGGCATATACAGATTTAAATACTGTCAAGGGATATAGAATTAGATACACATTGCAGCTACACTTTAAAACGACAACATCATGAGCTCTCTTTTATTTTATTAAGCCTGAAAGACTATCTTAAGCAATGTATTCAATTAAATGTTTGCTGAATTGTTAATGTACGTTTGATATCGATGGATGGATGGATACACACATTACTACTACATTATCCCACAACCTAACATAAATGAAGGATGGATTAGGCTGATTCGGCTGTCTCCCATCATCCCATCATCAGTGGCACCAAACTGGCTCACTTCATAAAAACCATGGAGTCATTTGACACATCCACCCCTCTGCGCTCATTAGCTTAAACATATCCCAGAACACGCTTCACTCAAACGCTACAAGGAAGAGCTCCTCTGCATTAATCCTGTAAAGCAACGTTTTCATTCAGGCCCTACCGTTGTTGTTGTTTTTGTTGATCTCTTTAGGCGCGAGGAGATCGCTATCACACAATTCATGTTCCCTTCTTCCTGCCGCTGCATTCACACACTCACACACAAACAGACCCCCCCCCCCCCCAATACAGACACACAAACCCTCACTCACACACAAAACACTCATTCACACTTACTCTCACACACAAAAACACACACACACACACACACACACACACACACACACACACACACACACACACACACACACACACACACACACCGTCACGCACACACACACGTTCACAAATACTCACACACACACACACACCATGCACACACACACGTACACACATACAGACGCACACACTCACATACACACACACGGTGCTGAGGTTGATTCCTCAATAAGAAAAAGTGTCTGAGTTGTCTAGTGAATATGTTGCACAGATGCTACTGGTACAGTGATAACGGGTTTAGCGTATATAAAAAGAAGGGTTAAGGTAAGGTAAGGTTAGAGTTCGATGTATATGATAATCATGGCCTTACCATAAAAAGAGTCAATCCAGTTTCACTCTGTCTCTCTTTGTCCGTTTTGTGTGAGGTTACGCTCAGAGCATCCCCCATGTGCTGAGACTCTTCGTTTAGCCTACTCTTAAACCAGATTAGTATCCCACCGTTAGTCCTGGCTGTGGCACTCCTTCTGCTGCTGAGCTCCCTGGCCCTCGATCCTGACAAGACAGGTCCCAACATAGCTTCTGCTGGCCTAAGTCAGGCAGTAAGGCCCTGCACTCTCATCCCACTTATAGGAGGATTTGAGGATTAGGAAGCAAAAAAAAGCAGCAGCCAATCTTGGACCCCTTGCAGTTAGTTAGCAAGCTAAGTTAAGACTTCCTGCTCCCTTTGATCTGCCACACAATCTCTTTTCCTTTATTCTCCTCTTTCTCATTCATCAGCTTTCGCTCAATCCGTCCATCCCAGCTCACCCTCACTCTCTCGCCCTCGCCCTCTCTCTCTCTCTCTCTCTCTCTCTCTCTCTCTCTCTCTCTCTCTCTCTCTCTCTCTCTCTCTCTCTGTCTCTCTCTCGCTCACTTCATCTTTCTCTATCTGTCTGGCTGTCCAACATTCACATTCTGGCTGATTCAGATGAGCTCCAGCCCCCAATCTGTTGTGCTGCTCAATTTCTGTTGAGGTCCCCCCCCCACACTTTCTGGGTGACTCAAACCGGCTCGGTGTGAGAATGAGTTGACAGTCTTCACTTTGTTTTCCCATGAGAATCCTTTTTGCATGGACATCAAACCAAACCCACTGTTAATTCATTGCTGCTATAGTCGCTTTTCACATGACAGGGGTTCATCTACAACTTTAGGATTGTGCAATAACTTGGTGTAGGGCATCTTTGGAAAAATAAAGTTTGCTTAGGGCATTGTGCAATATTCCTGTTGTGCATGTTCTGGTGTATATGAATTTGTGTGTGCTCTTGAATTTTAACTATAGTTTGATCGTACTTATATACCGATATATTGCGTGTATATATTGACAATTATTTATAAGATATCCGCAGAGATATTACTGTAACATACAGGATGAATCTGCCACCAGACATATGTTTTGTAAAAGGGGTTGGTCTAACAACAATATATTCAAAAAGCTGTAAAAACAAATTGGAGTAAATGTAGTTTGCTGAAACAGACTAATCTAAATAGACCTTCAGACGTCACTGTTTATGTTTTCAACTTTGCAACAGTTACTGCAGGGTCTGGAAATAGTCTCCCCCTTCTGGCCAACATGGGGAGGGCAGGAACAACGTCGACATGTGGACCCTAACCCGCGCGACGTCACACAGCATAGGGGTCGGCGGCCTTGGTTGACTCAGTCTTTAAGTATATCGGGGATGTGAAAAAGAGCTGACGCATTTGAAAACACACCTAATTATCTTGTATTAGTGTTCTTAAAATAGAAAAACTGTGCCTTTAACTCAAATAGTTTGACCAATTCCCCCCCCCCCCCCCCCCCCCCCCACACACACACACACACACACACACACACACACACACACACACACACACACACACACACACACACACACACATACACACACACACACACACACACACACACACACACACACACACACACACACACACACACACACACACACACACACACACACACTGTGGCAGATTAAAAAAACTGTGGTGAGGTGACAGCTCGAGTTATGGCTTTTATGGTGGAAAAAAACAAAAGCGCAGAGGAAGTTAGTCAGAGGAAAGGGAAGTTGGCTGGACACAACTATGAGGGTGTGGGGGCAGAACATTAGCCTAAGAACTTGGAGGGCAGAAACATAAGAGATCTGGATTCACTCAGGAATCAGTGTAGGGATAAAGGGTACATTGGATATGAAGAGTGAGAGTTAAACTGGTCTACCGGTAGCTGTAAACCTACTCGGCAAGGCAACACATAAAGCACAATTTAGTTTATATTGCCTTCTTCCTCCTCCTCTTCCTTTCAAACTGACGGTTAAAGGATACGAAATTAATTTAGGCTATATACTTTGCAGGGTAATATTTTGTGCTTCAACAGAACATTTTATTTAGTTTCTTCACTAGTTTAGATACACGATAACGACACGAAATGAAAATTGCCTGACATCCTTCCCCACAAGAGGGCAGCAAAGCAAACACAACCCTCGGCAGCTGGTTTGCGTTTCCACAATACGACACAAGCTAGCAAACTGATTCGAAAGACAGACATGTGTTGGGCTAATATTAGATTCTTGGCAGTATGTTCAGGACCTCTCTTATAATACCGCTTAGCCTTGACTCACACAACCTCTGCTACAATGTTTTTCAGCAATGTCACGCTAACTCCCCAACCTCCTCCTTCACAAATACCATCATTCAGCTCTTATTCTGAAGAGTCTGTAAAGTTATACGAACCTGCGTGATGTAAGAACACCATTTTTTTTTTGATGAACAGCCTTAAGGATAAATTGTAGATACATGGGGAGTGCTCACATTAGGATATTAGAAGTTGGCCTGAAGTCGCAGCAAGTTCACAAAAGAATGTGCATAAAAGTGCCTACATTTTGGTCCGGTGAAGGATTTTTCCAGGTAGACACACTCTACCCTCAGTTTGGGGGAGGGGGGTGTCTTTTAAATCCTTCCCAGCAATCTGCCAGACAAACTGCCCATTATTAGGTTGTCAATTATTCACAGTCACTTAACATTCACTGTTCAATAAAGTCAATAATAAAAGTTGTGTTTCCTATAGGAGCTCGTTCCCCTGATGGCTCGATGTAGTTGATATTCAGTCGGAGGATCTCTCTTTGTGAGTAAATGTGGTTGTCGTTGTAAAAGGAATCTGCTGACATGGTTTTGAACCCTGCAGACATTTAATCAGAGGGAACAGCAGATTGTTCAGCAGACTAGTGCTGTTTAAGTTAAGGAGGGTTAGATGGTTGTGTATTGTTTAGTAGACTAGTGCTGTTCAAGTAGGGAGGGTTAGATGGTTGTGTAGTGTTTCCACTGGCCGATGACCAGTGGAACTATTAGCTAAGGGTTATTTTATACAGACTGTCTTCTTACAGCAGATCCTTATGAGGCTTGATTTCAATATGGCTTGGTTTAGCTGCACACACACATACACAAACACACACACACACGGGCGCACGCACACACACACACCATACTGTGATTACATAAACCCTATCAGCCAAAATCCTGTTATCATAAATCATATTTAGCACAACTACATCTGGGTGTGCATGTCGACGACAGTT
>NC_079412.1:8177629-8180129 GCF_026213295.1 Gadus chalcogrammus | reverse complement strand
ACACAAAGTTTCACAACACTCCGATTAGTGATGAATGACCTGTGTGTCCACAAAGTTTCTACCGCACAAACCACACGACTCCCCCCAACCACAGAAACTCTCCCGCACCAATATGCACACATACCCACACAAATACACACACACATGCAATCAAACTTCAGTGTATGTATGTGTACGTGTCCATGTGATGTTTGTGTGTGGGTGTGTGGGAGAATGTGTGTGCGTTTTGATCTGCCCACATGCAGTTGGATGTGTGTGTGTGTGTTTGTGTGTGTGTGTGTGTGTGTGTGTGTGTGTGTGTGTGTGTGTGTGTGTGTGTGTGTGTGTGTGTGTGTGTGTGTGTGTGTGTGTGTGTGTGTGTGTGTGTGTGGGGGGGGGGGGGGGGTTGCATACAGTTGTGTGTGTGTTTGTGTGCTGTTTGGCTTTATTGGACCTTATATATATAAACACCTCACCTGTTAACAACACACATTAGTAGCTTAAGGGGACATGATATAAACAGCTAATATCTTGCAAGGCAGAATCTGAGCAGTTCGAACGGCACAGCAGCTAAAGCAAGACAGATGTGAGAATAAAGAGGAACTCATGTGAAATTCTGACTCTGTCCACTGCGGTAATACAAAAACTCCTTGTCTGTACTCTGTGATCTGAATCATAGATTGAATCTTTTCCTCAATTGAGATCATTGATCAAAAGTAATATAGTTCCCTATGGGCAGATAGTGGTTTGGGAATTCTGAGAGTAGACCGAGAGCAGTGATGATGACACTCTGAACAAAATGGCTGCACCCGTGAAGAGATTTATTTTCTTTGTATTTGTACCACGTTGGTCATTTTAATGTTGCTCTTACACACTGGATTACATTGCCACTTTATTCCAGTCACCAATTTATGCATTGCACGGTCCTGCTGTGCGTGCAATACAATTTTAAGTTGTGTTTTTTGTTTTCGAGCTGGTTCGCTAAAGAGGCTATTGTAGCTTACAATAAATAACGACTAGCCAATTTTGTGACACAATCACAAAGTCGAACGGGAACGCTATAAATGCTCCGAGACCAGAAATGATGTCAAAAGTGCAACTCGGAAGGCTTGAGCCAGAGGATTCAAGTCCACTCTGTTCACACACAGAGCTCACAGTGCAGATGACCTTACATGGGCAACGATCTACATGATTTTTGTGTTGGAATGATCCCATAGAAGAATACAGTGACTGGTACTGAGGAAGCAGCATGGCTGAGGTGATGCTGGGGATAGACCTATGCATACTAGATCTGCTTACAACCCACAGCTCTAGAGCAGTGGGTTGAAAAGAATGGCAAACTCTTTTCCCACCTTCAGTAAGTGTAAATTCTAAATGCAAAACAATAGAAAATCAAGAAACAAGTGGTTGGAATGTAAACCTGAGAACAAGGAGAAAGGAGAATCTGTGAAAAAGAAGGTGCATCCAGAACAACTAAAAGTCAGTTTCAGGAAGAATATATTTTAATGGGATTCACCTCTGCATTCTCTGACCCTCCCATGACGTTGTGCTTCTGTTGTGGGGAGACATTTGCAAACAGTTGCATGAAGCACAGGCCCAAGTTTCTCACCAAATGGTCCGTATTTGTACCCATTTAAAAGGTCCCATGGCATGAAATTCTCATTTTATGAGGTTTTCTAACATAAATATAAGTACCCCTAGCCTGCCTATGGTCCCCCAGTGGCTAAAACTTGTGTTCGGTGTAAAACGAGCCCCAGGTGTTCTGCTGGCCTTCGAAAAATCTGAGGCTCAAGTGCACTGATTTGGAATGTGGTCTTGTATGTCGTCATAAAGGATCTAAGCTCCTCCCCTTTCTCTGCCTTGCCTGCCCAGAGAATTTGGCCCGCCAATGAGACACGACCGTGCGAGCACCACATGTGTGTGTGTGTGTGTGTAATTACACACACTGTAACGCAAGTGTTTGCTGTTCGTGTTATGGCGCATAACACGTCAGATCTTTGACGTGCCTTGTATTTCCACAACGAGACTGTAGTTGGGGTTATCTCAGCCATGGTTGAGAAGGAATTGGGGGAAAGGAACTATTGGCTTTGGCGCCCTGACATCCTGAAGTACAAGAACCATGACATGGAGGAGAAAGGGATTGTTGCCTGCGATTGTCTCCCGCTTGAGCCGCTGCCGAGGGACCACCGCCTCGGCGCTGCAGGAGGCAGTGGTGCCTAAGCGCTGACCCCTGCCGAGGCGGTGGTCCCTCGGCAGCGAGGCTCCGGCGGGAGACAACCGCGTTCAGCAATCGCGGGCAACAATCCCTTTCTCCTCCATGTCGCGGTTCAGTCTACTTCAGATTGATGTGGACGTGGAAGAACCAGCGACGTCGGAGAACCCGACGCGGTCGTTTGTGATTCACAATATCGTCTGGAGGCTCACACAGCTTTTTGCCGTGATAATATATATTATATGATATAGATATCTATGTATTATATGATATTATTTAGATATAGAGCTCCAGGACTCCCACGTGTTC
>NC_079412.1:8157629-8172629 GCF_026213295.1 Gadus chalcogrammus | reverse complement strand
AGAGAGAGAGAGAGAGGGGGCGAGAGAGGGAGAGAGAGAGAGAGAGAGAGAGAGAGGGCGAGAGAGAGAGAGAGAGAGAGAGAGAGAGGAGAGAGAGAGAGAGAGAGAGAGAGAGAGAGATACACACAGGGGAGAGGAGCTGGAAAAAGGGATGAATTAAGTTGAGGTGGGGTGGAGGACGGGAAGAGAGAGAATGTAAGCAGAGCAATAGGAACCTTATCCTGGAATAGCCTGCAACCAGACTCCACCCCTCCCCTCTTTTCCCCCTCTCCCTCCCCTCTCTCCCCCCTCTCCCTCCCTCTCTCTCTGGCTGTGTAGCCCTCCCTTTCTCTCTCTCTCTCTGACTAGCTCTTGCTTGCTCTCTCGTGAGCGCTGTGCGAAGCCTACTCCCAGTCATTTGACCAGGCAGTTCACAGAGGCGAGAGCTCAGCAACTCACAAGAAAAACAGAGAGAGAGGGCGCGAAAGAGATAGAGAGACTGACAGAGAGAGAGAGAGAGGGAGAGAGAGAGACTGGAGAGAGAGAGAGAGAGAGAGAGAGAGAGAGAGAGAGAGAGAGAGAGAGAGAGAGAGAGAGAGAGAGAAGGAGAGAGGGAGAGAGGGAGAGAGAGAGAGGGAGAGAGAGAGTGAGAGAGAGAGAGAGAGAGAGAGAGAGAGAGAGAGAGAGAGAGAAGGGGGGGGGGGGGCTGGGGGGGTCAAGGCTACGAGAGGAGGAACCACCTGATAGCAAGCTGGCTGGATTCTCTACATGGCTTTGGGGAAGAAGTGAGCTAACAACACAACAATACGAGCACTCTGAGAGCCGGCGGATCCATGGACTCCATCTCCTGAGCTGACTCACGGCTCTCATATTTCTTCAGTCACCGGACTTTGTGCGGACTATGACCCTCTTCTGCTACTGCCCTCGACCCAGAAGAGGAACCCTCCGGGACGGTTTGTAGACCCAACCCCCCCCCCCCCAACCCCCTCCCCCTCCATGTGTTCAGGAGAGAGTTAGAGAGAGTTAGAGAGAGTTAGAGGACGAGAGAGAGAGAGAGAGAGAGAGAGAGAGAGAGAGAGAGAGAGAGAGAGAGAGAGAGAGAGGGCGAGAGACACCGGCTGTGGGTTGGGTCATGCCCACCTCTCCCTGCGGGGTCAGCGGTATCCAGGCGGGTTCAGCATGAAGGGGGGCCGACACCCCCACCACCAGCGCGGCCATCAGCACGGCTGTGGCTGCCAACGTTTGTTCTGTAAAGTCCTGGCCAAGTGCGGCTGCTGCTTCGCACGCGTCAGAGGTCAGTGGAGATCTACCTTAGCGTACACACACACACAGACTCACACAGACACACACACGCACAACCACTTGTTGTAGTAGCAAGAGCAAAAGTGATTTCTCTGTTTTTTGGTTTGTTTTGTCAATTAGGTTAACGTTCAATAGCTCAATGTTGGTATCTATGTTTAGGATTGCAGTGCGGGTGTCTGCTGGTGTGTGTGTAGGTGTGTGCTTTAATGCATGGTGGGAGTGCACATGTGCGTGTGTGTGTGCGTCTTTGTTTGCTGAACAGCAGAATCAATAACTCTAACACTTAACTCTTAAGTCCACCTCTCTCCTCCCCTCTGACAACCTGAGGGGGGGAGTGTGTGTGTGTGTGTGTGTGTGTGTGTGTGTGTGTGTGTGTGTGTGTGTGTGTGTGTGTGTGTGTGTGTGTGTGTGTGTGTGTGTGTGTGTGTGTGTGTGTGTGTGTGTGTGTGTGTGTGTGTGTGTGTGTGTCTGTGTGTGTGTGTGTGTCTCTTTTTCTCTCCCTCTCTCTCTCTCCCTCACTCTCTTTCTCTCTCCCCTCTCTCTCTCTCTCTCTCTCTCTCTCTCTCTCTCTCTCTCTCTCTCTCTCTCTCTCTCTCTCTCTCTCTCTCTCTCTCTCTCTCTGTTTCACCGATGTTGGCTACGGCGAAGCATGGAAAACAGCTCTCCCTCACAATAGTGTGGTTGAGCTGAAGCAGCGGGGGCATGATATGGAAAAAAAGTAGAGAGAGAGAGAGAGAGAGAGAGAGAAGGAGAGAGGGAGAGACAGAGACAGAGAGAGACAGAGAGAGAGAGTATACCTACTAGATGATAATAATAATAATAATAATAATAATAATAATAATAATAATAATAATAATAATAATAATAATAATAATAATAATAATAATAATAATAATAATAATAACAACAAAAATAACATGCTCACATGATCCTGAATGTGATTTAGGACACTTCCTGTCCGAAACAATAACACTTGTTTCTCTCTCTCTCTCTCTCTCTCTCTCTCTCTCTCTCTCTCTCTCTCTCTCTCTCTCTCTCTCTCTCTCTCTCTCTCTCTCTCTCTCGCTCTCGCTCTCGCTCTCTCTCTCTCTCTCTCGCTCGCTCTCTCTCTCGCTCTCTCTCTCTCTTTATCTCATTTATTCATACGTGTTCTTATGTCTGCCTGTGTCTTCCACATTCTCTCCCCCCTGCTCATAATCTCCATCACTATGGCTTAGAGGCAAAGTTAAAACAACAAGCCCTCCCATTGGCTCTTCTGCTGTGCTGCCCCCAGCAAAGTGGCGGTCTGCGTGTACATTCCCCTGGCTGTATCATCCCCCTCACTCTGTACATAGGTGGGGGGGGACCTAGCCGGCTTGAATATTATTAGTTTTGGATACATGCCTCAGATGCCTCTAGATTAATCTATTATGTAATGGATATTGTGTTTTACATCACCTGTGGCAACCCATCTTCTTATCGTGTTATAGCAGCGCTAACAGTTGTATTGAGAAAAGTAGAATGAAACCCACACCAAAATACATGGTGAAGATGGGTTTTTTTGTTCATTTCTGTTGCCCAGAACAAACAGAGCCCTCGTTTTTCCAAACGGTGTGAACACGAAGATAATGTTTTTTATAACGTGACGTTTTTTGCTTCGGTGAAAAACTGTAAACACATTAAGATGCTTCTTGGAATACACACCTTGGGAGAAATCTGTTTCTCTCCAGTTGTTATGATTGTTGCTCGAGGTAGAACGATAAGAGTCTAAACTCTTCTCCAAAGTAGAGTCCATGCTAATCGATACGATATATTTACTCTATGCTCAGAACCCCCCGGCCAGGCTCTACCCAAGCCCCTCTGATCATCAGATTATATAAAGAGCAATGTCATTGTCTGCGACACAGTTTCGTAAATAGTCTTTCCGCCATGTGGTACCGTGGTGTCCTTCCCGCTGTTTTATCACAGGGTCCAGAATGTACATTTGGTCCAATAGACGACAAGCAGGGTTCACCCAGGGCCCCCTGCTGGTAGTGTTGTGATGTTTGGAGGGTAAACATTGGCATGATGATAGGGGTCCGGGACAGCCACACACAGACCCTCCGTCGCTCAGAGTCCCTGACACGCTGAGTGTCTGCTCATCCCATTGGACAGGAGAAGGGTGTTAGCGTGTATAAGTGTATGATAGTGTATAAGTGTACGTTTGGCTAGGTGCAGTAATGGACCAGGGGATAGAGCGAAGGGGGATGGCCCCTGCCTGCCGTCCTTTTGAACTGTTGTTTACCTCCAGGCAGCCGGAGCACACAGTATAGGATGCTGTGTCATATACAGTATGCATGGATCCATAACAATAACTAAAGAGCCATTCCTGGAACACGTGTTCCAGTGAGACACCTAGGCCTAGGACGGTCGCTACGGTACACACGGTTCGTAGTGCACGCCAGGTGTCGTCAAAAGAACTGGTGTTGATTTCTACATGCCCACACACACATGCATATAGTCACACACACACACACACACACGCACGCAAACACACACATACACACACGCTCACACGCTAATACACAAACACACACACACGCACACACACGCACGTGTATATTCACACACATCTATATATATGCTCTATGCACATGAGTCACAAGATAGATTGCTAGGGGACCAGTTGGCTGCCCCCCTCCACCCCCCTCTCTGAATAGAGAGTGGATTGCTTTGTGTAAGGAATACAATCACGGCTGCAGGCCCATCTCCCTTGCTTGAAAATCAATGTGTAATAATATACGAGTGACGTCAACGGTGAAGACACTCAGGCCGTTGAAACCTCTGGAGCCTCCGGAAGCTCTGGAGATGTGAAACGTGACCTAGTGTGTGTGTAGAAGTAGTCCTACGACGTTGAAAACACCTTCAAGAACTGAAAAAAGGGATCTGAGATGACATGAAGAGTTGAAGGGGTGAAGAGTTGAAGATGTTATGGGAATGGCGGGAATGTGCGCTCATGTAGGAGTGTGTATGTGTAGAAGAGACAACGTAAACATATAGCATATGATGTGGTGTACCCATGTCAAAAGAATAGTAAACAGTACCGTGACAGGGTTGCTCTTGCTGTTACTATGATGATACGTAATTGGATGTGGAGGAGGGTCATTTGAGCAATGGGTCACATGATCTGCCCTTCCTGTGTAGTAAACAATCCTTGTTTGTTGGGATGGCTTGCCTGGATATCCTGATCTGAGATTGGTTTGGAGACGTATTCCTGGTTGGAGTTTTTTACTCATTTATGGAGTACAGTAGTGTTGCACACACACATTCAGACACTATGAGAGACTGATGGAGGAATAGTACTGCTATCACCACTGCTATCACCACTATCCTTTAGACTCACTCTCTCACTCTCTCTCTCTCTCTATACCTCTCTCCTGTGTGTGTGTGTGTGTGTGTGTGTGTGTGTGTGTGTGTGTGTGTGTGTGTGTGTGTGTGTGTGTGTGTGTGTGTGTGTGTGTGTGTGTGTGTGTGTGTGTGTGTGTGTGTGTGTGTGTGTGTGTGTGTGTTGTGTGTGTGTGTGTGTGTGTGTGTGTGTGTGTGTGTGTGTGTGTGTGTGTGTGTGTGTGTGTGTGTGTGTGTGTGTGTGTGTTTGTACGGTGTACATGTATTTAGGTTGTGAATTGTAGCCTTGCAAACTTGGAATCATGCCATGCGTGTAGTGATTAAGAACAAGGATTGCCTGTAGCATTCACACGTTCACACACACACACACACACACACACACACACACACACACACACACACACACACACACACACACACACACACACACACACACACACACACACACACACATATATATATATGTGAATTGGTGCATGACACAGCTGAGGGAACACAATGCGAAAATCGATGGCGAAACACACATAGACGCGCACTCACACAGAAAGACGATTATAAATAGATTATAATAATAAACTCTTTTAAAGTTATACATGATATGAGAAAAACAGACAACATGATACATACAAGTACACACACACACACATACACACACACACACACACACACACACACACACACACACACACAAACACACAAACACACACACACACACACACACACACACACACACACACACACACACACACACACACACACACACACACACACACAAACACACAAGCACACACATGGTTTACGATGGGCTGATGGTGCAGGGCTCTGAGCTTGGAACACGAGGGTGTGAGAGAGACGTTATGGTACTTGATCTTCAGCCATCGCTCCGTTCCCTCCTCTCAGCCCGGTCCACGGGGAGGGCAGCGAGGCAGTGCATAGGCACACACTGCATAGGCAGTGTCACCGTTGGCAAACACTGTCCATCAAGACGCTGAACACCTGAGTCCCCCAGCAGCATGGCCCCGTATCTGGGCCCCAGCGCAGACCCCAAAATATGAAAAGGGGAGATATATATATATATATATATATATCTCCCCTTTTCATATTTTCTTCACTAAAGCGGGCTGAGCTCCTGGCATGTTTCCTTGGCACCTGTCCTCTGAGCTCTCTTTCCCCCTGATGTTTCTGTCTGTCTGCCCACCTCCACTTTAGCTCCCCCCCTCTCTTATTCCCCTTTATTTCTCTCTATCGCTCTCTGCCACTCTCTCTCGCTCTCCCTCTCGCTCTTCCTCTATCTTTTGCCTCTCTCTCTCCCTGTATCTCTCTCTGATTCTCCCTCCCTCTCTCTGTCTCTGTCAACGTTGGGAGTAGAAAAGAATGAGGGAACAAATTATCAGAGTAAACATAGGGGTGCATTCCATACCTTGTTTAGAGAGAGTCCTCGGGGGGGGAGAGCCAGTGCATTGCCTCTCCCTCCCTCAGCTGATTTCAACCCATAATACAATACTTTCATTTTCTTGTTTTGCAGCCACAGTAATTATGTCTCAATATACCACAAAATAAAAGGAGATGGTGTAGGTTATTACACTATTTGTTTTTACAGTTTCTAATGGAATAAGAAACCAATTTTACAGTTTCTGATGGAACACAATCAGACATGAATAAGTGAAAACATATAATATGTTCTTCGTCCCTCCAATGATGCAGTGTCTACAATGATCGTCCGTGCTGAGAAAACTTTGATTCCCCCCTAAGGAATACTTAGCTAGACGGAGAAACTTCCCATAACACACACACAAGCAAAGCAAACAGAGGACTGAAACTATAAGGGTGCTTGGGAGGGGTGGTGGAGGACCGGTTTGTTCGCCTATTAACCTGAGATCGTTTTGTTGTAGCTGGGAAAGGTCATCCTGTTACCTAATTCACACAGGCCCTCTTTTCCCTCGCCTAGGCGTTCTGTCGGACCCACATTAATTAAATACATGTCTCTGGACATATGCATTTATTCTCTTGAAAGTATAAAAAAACATATAATTTGGTTTTACTTGCTTCTACCTGAAAGGTATCTTTCTCTAATGCTTTACTTTACTATGTTTTAGTTACATTTTATATTTGTTTCAAAGAAGGTTGTTCCATGCTATCCTGTAGTTGGTGAGTCGTGAAACTAATAACATTTGTGTTGAACATTGTTGGTCTTGCGAACTCTAACTCTGTTGTTGTTTTTAGTCCTAGCTATCTTTGTTGTATACGGGGAATGGGTTATATAGCGATTGTTGGTGCTTGGTTCTAAGAACACCCTTACTGTACCGACAGCGATATATATCTGAATCTCCTTCTTCTGACAAATGTATTATAGAAAGTCGCTTTGGATAAAAGCGTCTGCTAAATTCCCTAAATGTAAATGTAAATGTAATGTGTATGCTTTTGTAAAATGCGTCCTCTGGATGGCAGCTTTCCATTCAGAGCCTGACATGAGACAGACCTGAGTGGGGCAGCTGGGGTCTTTGAATGCCCTCTTTTATATGACACCACCAGCACTGGGACATGGCAACAATTCTCCATATCCATATGGGTGGTGCTTTTGCACAGTAGAGATACACTGGAAATAAATTGCAAGCACACTCAGGAGGAGGAATGACCTCTCACACATGATACTTAATAATTTGTTTCAAATAACCCTGCCTCGTTAAATCAATGAGCTTGGTGTTCTGCTTTCAAGAATACGTTATAGGCTGTTTCACTATAACATCCATGCACATCTCTCAGAGGGACGTAACAAGCCACTAGACAGCGATTAAAAAAGAGTCAAGTTCATTCCAAAAGTTGCTTATTAATTACAAGTCTTAACTGCCGAAAATAGAAACATATTCCAAAGTGCCTTGTGAAGGAACATATCTGTCTATGTCCTAGCCAGCGGACCCTAGTTTACGACAAAAAAAAACCCAATTGAAGGCCGCTCTGCTGCCGCCCTCGGTAGCGTGGTTAGAAGCAGAGGAGATGGTCGATGGCAACCACCATAGCAACCTTGACAGTCACGTGACGTGGACGCAAGCCCATTCATAAGTTGGTCAGGGAGCCCCCCCCCCCCCCCCCCCCCCCCCCACATGTCATCATAGAGTATCAAAATAATATCCTCAACAGCAGCACCATCAGTAATATATACATATATATATATATGAATATATAGATAAAATATATAGATATAGATATCGATATTGATATGTATATCTATGTAAATATATATTTATATATATATATATATACATACCTGTGTATATTCTGAGAAACACTCCCATCCAAAGTGCATGGGTTTACATTTCGTTCTTGCAGTACGAATAAAGTCGGACATTCGTGCTCTGGGACACGATTCAATAGATAACTTTTCGTGAGCATGATAACGAAATGTTTTTGAAGAGGTCTGCTGTAAAAAAGTGGGAGGTCAGAGTGTCCCTATTACACTACATTTAGCCTTTGATGCATTTGTTTTTTTGAAAAATAGATAACTAGAGGTTGCACTGTACTATCTGCGCAAATCCCTTCTGAGCTTCTCTCTCTCTCTCTCCATCCCTCTCTCTCATTTCAACCTGAGCACGAAAATTGTCTGAGAAACGCTCCCATTCAAAATGCATTTCGTTCTGTATAGCACAAACAATTTGTTTCAGTTTTTGAGGAGGTCTGAAATATTGACATATATATAACTAGAGGATGCACTGTACTGTCTGCAAATTCTCACACACGAAAAAAGTCGGACAATCGAGCTCTGGGACACGATTCAATAGATTAACGTTTGTGCGCATGAGCACGAAATCGTGGGTGTGTGTGTTTGTGTGCGTGTGTGTGTATGTGTGTGTGTGTGTGTGTGTGTGTGTGTGTGTGTGTGTGTGTGTGTGTGTGTGTATGTGTGTGTGTGTGTGTGTGTGTGTGTGTGTGTGTGTGTGTGTGTGTGTGTGTGTGTGTGTGTGTGTGTGTGCGCATGTGTGTTTGTGCGTCTGCCTTTCCTTTTTCGTTCACAAACTGAGAGTTTGTTGGGTAACCCTATGCTTTTTTCAAATGTGTGGCTGAAATATTTCAAGTGGCCGACCTTCACTCCTTCACTCTCGTCTTGGGTTTAGTTGCTATGGTGACAGGAGTAGGGGAGATGCATGGGACAACAGGAAGAGAGAATGAGGATGTGTGTGGGGCTAAAAGGGCCATCAGATAGGATTCTGCTATTTCTCTGCAGTCAGCAACGCAAAAGTCTCCGTTGCAATCCAAAAGAATCTGGCAGAACAAGTTGTTGTCAATTAACGCCATTATTGCACTAGCTGCTATGGTAAAAGACTCAACAAGATGGTGTACTTATAAGAACTGTTGGCAAGATCCTCCACTAAACACCGTGAAACAACACACACACAGTCCAGTTCACCCAGGACTCAGTTAAAGCACAAACAAGATACCACCAGACCTCCGTTGGACAGTTTTTTTCAAAAGGCTCTCAAAAGCACTTATTTTGAGAGCCTCTACCCAAATTTCGTTACACTTTGTGCAATGACAATAAAGAGATTCTGATTCTGATTCTGATTCTGAAAGGATGACCTTTGACACAGCTGCAAAGTGACTTCCTCTGAGATCCGGAACAGTCATCCAAAAGGGTAGAGTAGAACGGAGGGGAGGGGAGGGGGAAGGAGGGGAGAGGAAGGGAGGAGGGAGGAGGGAGGAGAGGGAGGAGGAGATGAAGGACGAGAGGACAGAGGGGAGGGGAGGAGAGAGGGGGGTGGAGGAGGAAGGGGAGGAGAGGAGGAGGTAGGGGGAGGCGAGGAGGAAGGAAGCGTGAGGAGGAGGAAGGGGGGAGGGGAAGGGAGGAGGAAGGAGGGGAGAGGAGGAGGAAAGAGGGGAGAAGAGGTGAGGGGAGGAGGAAGTAGGGGGGACGAGAAGAAGGAGGAAGGAGGGCCGGAAGGAGGCGGCCTCAGCAGGAATGAAAGCTGTTTCTTCAGACTGCTCGCCCCAGGCTGCTGGTCGACGCTACCATAGCTGCCATATGTTAGCACAATCGCTTTTCATTTGCTTACCTTTCTCAGCCTGATAGGGCTTAAGGGCACCAGTGTCTCTGTGTGTGTGTGTGTGTGTGTGTGTGTGTGTGTGTGTGTGTGTGTGTGTGTGTGTGTGTGTGTGTGTGTGTGTGTGTGTGTGTGTGTGTGTGTGTGTGTGTGTGTGTGTGTGTGTGTGTGTGTGTGTGTGTGTGTGTGTGTGTGTGTGTGTGTGTGTGTACACTTGGTGTACAGATTTTATACGCAGCCCAGCTTTAAAACCGCATGCAGAGAGTACCTTCTGGGACCTACCACCCAGACCTGTAGGGGATGTCCCAGTGCAGGAAATTTAGCCTTTTCATAGGTCAGCCTCATGTCCCAGACAAGACACGTCATCAAACGTTTTGTGTACACACTAACTAATTGCGAATCAGGGAATGGAATGACAGAGACCCATTCTACATGGAGAAGATGAATATGGCTCATTATACCATTGATCTAGTCTATGAGGATGATGGGGAGCCCCGTTACTTCCCACTTCAGTGTAAAGCATACTAACATATAGGTCTTTGTGTATGTGGGGAGGTCTAAATGTATGTGGATAGGTCTTAACCTATGTGGATATGTGTAAAAGTATGTGACTAGGTCTAAATGTATTTTGATAGGTCTAGGCCTATCTGAATAGGTCTCAATTAATGTGGATAGATCTCAGCATATGTGGATTGATTTAAACAAATGTTTAATGTATGGCTTAAAACCAGGGCAGACACTGCCGCTATAGCAAAAGCAGCAGCAGCATGGGCAGGCTTAGCTCGCCATAGAGGAATGCAGGTTTCCACTCTCACTAACCACTGATTTGGTGCCTTGGTCACATTGCCAGACACCCACAAGAAGTGTGTATAGAAGTGTTTATAGCCTTTGTTTAGATGGATCTCCACTTCCCACTCACTCTGCTGGTTCCTTGCATCACATGGGGACTAGTGGGCGATGGCTTCATAACCATGAGCCGCTAAGGACTCCTTTCAAATACTGGCAGTCAATGTGAGGAACCTTCTAGCCTGGAGCACTTCATGTGTTGAACCTTCTAGCCTGGGGCACCTCATGTGTGAAACCTAGCCTGGTGTTGAACCTTCTAGCCCGGGGCACCTCATGTGTGAAACCTGCTAGCCTGGGGCACTAAAAGCATCCCTGCAATCCTGCTGACCCAATTTTAAGCATCAGTTGTTCATTGTTTATTATGCTATTATGCTTTTTTTAATTTAATCCATCACCAAAAGCCGTTTTGTAAAGCCTCATCAGGAGGAGTGTCTGACAGTGGTGCACACTGTGCCATCGTCGAAAGGATTAAGCTCTGCTTCATCTATCCACCTCCCCTCCCAAACTTCCCTCTCAAGGCCTTTCAGAGTTGAAATACAAGACACAAAAGGCTTGTGATATTGCTTTATTGATAAGAGGGACCTCTGGCGATGAGGACAGTCTCGAGCATTTGTACTCCCTTTTGTATTTGTGCACCTGGAGAAATCGGTGCAAGGCTTTGATGCAGGTTTTTTGTTAGTGTGCGTGGTGTGCCTGTATTCACGCTGTCGCTCTATTCAATAGAGGCAGCAGAAGCCTTGCGTCATCGTCCTCTTCCTCTTCATCGTTCTCTTCTGTATTCTGAATCTTATTCTGACTGTTCCTCCACCAGCCCTTCTCCAGCAATACTTCGGACCGTTCCTCCTCCACTAGCCTTTCACCAGCAGTACTTCTGAATGTTCCTCCTTTCCTAGCTCTTCACCAGCAGTACTTTACAACCACAGGCCATGGCATGCTCTCATATCTCAGCAAATTGTACAGAACAGTACTTATGTTAACTTCATTGTGGGGCTAGCCTGCAGCTGCTATGTTACCCTTTAGAACGGGTAATGGCTACCAGACACCTCCCACTGGTTTCCATTGTCTGGATCTATGCCGCTCTCAGCAGGGGCCGAGGAAGGTATGGTGCGAGGTCTTGTCCGGTGGTGGTGGAGGACAGTGCAGCCCCAGGGGTGTTCTGGTGGTGGATGGAGGACGGTGTGGCACCTGGGGTAGTCCGGTGGTGGGTGGAGGACAGTGTGGTACCAGGTCTGGTCCGTTGGTGGGTTTGAGGTTGTCTGTGGAGCAAACAGAGTCTTCCTGGGCCTAATGTATTGAATGGCTAATCGTCCAGGGTCGATGCACCTCCAGGATCTTCTCTGCTCCACCTCCAAAAGAATGCATCGTGTTGTCACAGAATTGGGGGTCCGGAGGAGTGGGTCACTCAGATCTCGAGAGAGATCCAATCAAGCACCAAACATGGGGAAACCATAAACCCCCGGTTCAGGGCATTCAGAGGGTTTCCGGTCATATCACCCTTCAGGTACAGAGTGCTTCCTGGTCTGAAGCTCCCCCTGAGTGTCTGAGTGTCTGAGTGGTGGGAAGAGTGGCCACTGAGCCTCCTCCCTCCTGTTTGTTTGTGTGTGTGTGTGTGTGTGTATGTGTGTGTGTGTGTGTGTGTGTGTGTGTGTGTGTGTGTGTGTGTGTGTTTGTTTGTGTGTGTGTGTGTGTGTGTGTGTGTGTGTGTGTGTGTGTGTGTGTGTGTGTGTGTGTGTGTGTGTGTGTGTGTGTGTGTGTGTGTGTGTGTGTGTGTGTGTGTGTGTGTGTGTGTGTGTGTGTGTGTGAGTGTGTGTGTGTGTGTGTGTGTGTGTGTGTGTGTGTGTGTGTGTGTGTGTGTGTGTGTGTGTGAGTGTGTGTGTGTGTGTGTGTGTGTGTGTGTGTGTGTGTGTGTGTGTGTGTGTGTGTGTGTGTGTGTGTGTGTGTTTGTTGACAATGGAGAGAGAGAGAGAGAGAGAGCATTTGACACGGTGAACCACCAGATCCTCTTAGCCACTCTTGCTGAACTTGGCATTGCTGAATCTGCCCTTTCCTGGTTCACATCCTACCTGACAAATCGCACTTCAGGTAACATGGAATGGCTCCTTGTCCAAACCTTGCACGCTTGAAACTGGTGTCCCTCAAGGCTCGTTACTAGGGCTTCTTCTGTTCTCCCTCTATACCAGATCTCTGGGCTCTGTAACAACATCACACAGATTTTCATATCACTTCTATGCTGAAGACACTCTCTCTCTTTCCCCTCATCTGACAAAGCCCTGATTGCAGCACGCATATCTGAATGTCTGGCAGACGTCAGCACTTGGACAACTGCCCATCACCTGAGGCTTAACCTCAACAAGACTGAGCTCCTCCTAATGCCAGGGAAAGATTGCCCACAAATGGACTTACTGGTCACTGTTGAAAACATCACTGTATCTCCTTCTCCAACTGCCAGAACAGACATTAAGTTAGGCTGCACCGCAAACATCACAGCGGTGGCCCGATCCTGCAAATTTGCACTATACAACATCCGCAGGATCCGGCCCTTCCTCACAAGGGAAGCAGCTCAGCTTCTAGTCCAATCACTGGTCATCTCCCGCCTCGACTACTGCAACTCGCTCCAGCTGGACTCCCTGCCTCTGCGATTAAACCTTTGCAGCGCATCCAGAATGCGGCCGCGCGCCGCGTGTACAACCTACCCAAGTTCTCCCATGTGACCCCCCCTTTTCCGGGACCTCCACTGGCTCCCTGTAGTAGCTTGCATCAGATTCAAGATGATGGTACTGGCATACAAGGCAGTAGATGGAACTGCCCCTGCCTACCTTCAAGCATTGGTAAAGCCACACACCCCAGCTCGATCCCTCCGCTCAACTACCTCAGCTGGACGTCTGGTACCGCCATCGCTAAAAGCAAGCAAAGGTCGATCAACAAAGTCACAACTTTTCTCTGTTTTGGGACCTCAATGGTGGAGCGGGCTCCCTGCCTATGTCAGGATCGCAGAGTCACTCACCAGCTAACAAAAGACTCAAAACTCACCTGTTCAGAGTTCACCTCGACTCTGCATAGCTACCTAGCCCCTTCCGGCCACCATTGTATGTTGTACGTCCTGGCACTTAATGTACGCACTTATTGTACGCACTTAATCTACATTGCACTTATTCATAGTATTTAATTGCGTAGCATCTGCAGTAGCTGCTACTTCCAGCGCATTGAGGCAAAACTGTGGGTCAGCAGCCCTCACTTATCAACTGATCGATAAAGGGAAATTGGAAGGCAATTTTTCAGGGGGCCTAATACTTCCAACACATCTACTCCCCGAACTGGGTGTCTCTGCTCTGTATCCACTCCAGCAGGGAGTACTGGCCCTTTTGATTTTCACTTCCTGTGATTTTCAAGGGCAAAGCGTCAATCCCACAGCATGTAAGTGATGTCAGGCTTTGCAAACAAGAATGGCAGGAAACTGGTTGTCCAATTACATCTGACTCAAATATTTGATCATTTCATGGAAAATCTATCATCTGAGGTTTCCTCCCATGTTATTCGACTCACTGGAGGAGGCATTCAGTTGACTAATAAAGGAAAACATGTACATTGAAAATATGTCATTAAACAAAAACACAGGGACTTTCCAGGCCGTCAATAGCTTGAAACATACTACATACACATAGCCAAAACAACACCAAATCAAGAAATCGGATTTCAATCAATTGACTTTATTCTGAGATGAATATCTTCTCTGTTCCTTTATCAGTTGTATGAAAGTAGCCAGTCGTTAACCAGAGAGGTTCATGTGCAAATTGTATTTTGCGGAGGTTCATGCCTAAGAGTTTTACAGTGCTCCTCGGACCATTAACTACCTCACCATTAACATGACAGTATACTGTGGGGATGCAGTTCAAGGCCAGCAATAAGGGCTCAACACAGATCAGGGCAGCTTAAGACCTGTTTCCGTGATGCTCAAATGTTCACTACTGCTTGCACATAAACAGAGGTAGACTTGCATTCACTTAGTCGGTGTGGGTAATCAAAACCATAGAAAAAGGCAAAACATTTATGAAGACCTTTTTATAGCCAAGCCATTGATTACAGTATGAAACACTTTTTTTCTCTGAAGTTGTTCATGTGTAGGTGTATAATATCCTCTTTATTTCTAACACACAGGGACAGAGGAAGCACTTTAAAAATATAATAATATCCTTTTCTTTTTGCAATTTAAAGTGTAATTCCGGCGAATTCCGGCGAATTATCAACGACACTTTGTTACGTTGATAATCGAGTATAGAGCTTGACCGCGAATGCCCGGAGCAATGTAACAGCCCAAATAATATAATATAGGTGCCGAAAAAGTGTAAAACAGCCAAGTATCAAGAGAGGAGATTGTTAAGTTGCATTTGTTGGCGCCTCTATTATATTATTTACAATAGCCGGTAATTGACTTGTGTTGACTTCCTGGAAACATTGACCTACCGGTAAGGCACAGACT
>NC_079412.1:8150129-8152629 GCF_026213295.1 Gadus chalcogrammus | reverse complement strand
ATGGAGAAGGTAGTACAACTCTACATATAACTCTACAAATATATTATCCATGGCTAGGCTAGACCGGTTTGACTGGTTTAAACATAATTGTAGTACTATTGAGAGTGCCTGTTGGTTTCACAGACTCTTGTCTAGGGCCGTTTTCTTAAAGATTATAAATCAAAAAGCAGATTTTGGCCTTTAAACACAGCCCTTTTATATTATTTCTGTTTTGCTTGATTTATTGTTTTCTTTAAACTGGAGATAAAAATGGCCAAAGAAAGCTTATCCAGTCACTTGTCTCCAACGCTGGAAAGACAGTGTCAGAATAACCTGCATTGGTAAGAATATGTGCAGCTGACCTTCATGGAAACTTGTACAAAACAAAACAACTACATGACCCTTTATTGTTATTTTTAGTGGTCTCCCAAAAGTCCAGCCTGACTCAACCCTGGATACAGTACTTTCTACAGAAGAGCTATAAGCTGCAGCACAGGGCTTTCAGGGTGGTAGAGCACCACGTATAGATGGTCTGCCTGCTGATTTCTAAAAGGTGTTCTGGTCAGTAATAGGACTGGGTGTTCTTGCTGTACTAAGGGACAGTCTGGCTGTACAGGGGCTACCTACGAGTTGCAGGAGGGCAGTGATAACGCTGACTCCTAAGAAGGGAGATTTGCAACAGTTCAAAACGGAGGGCGGTCTCCCTACTCTGCACAGATTAATAACTGCTTTCAAAGTTTTGGCATCCAGGTTGGGACAAGTAATGAAGGCAGTCATGTGGGTCAAACTGAGTGTGTGCCTGACTGAATGATCACAGACACTGTTCATTTGATTCAGGATAGTTGATAAGTCTCTGGTTCATCTGCATTATTTTTCCTGGACCAGGAAAAGGCTTTTGACCAGATTGAACATTAGTACTTGTGGCAAACATTTCAGGCATTTGGTTTCAACCCAGGTTCCTTAGCCATGGTCCAAGTTCTACAGGGACAATGAGAGTGTACTGAAGATTAACGGTGGGTTAAGTCGTGAAAGCAGTCTTTAAGAGGTGGGTTTTGGGGGCATGTTTAAATGATGGGAGCGTGTTAGTTGTCGGAGGGGTTGGGGAGGGAGTTCCAGAGGGAGGGTGCAGCCACTGAGGAGGCCATGTCACCCCAGGTCCGAGGCTTGGTCCTGGGGGTTCTGAGTGTGTTTGGGTCCATAGACCGGAGGCAACCGGTAGAAGTGTGGTGGAGGAGGAGGTCGAGGATGTTGGGAGTGGCCAGGTTATTTATGATGTTAAAGGTGGTGACTAGTATTGGAAATGAATCCCAAATGTAACTGGGAGCCAGTGGAGGTTGTAAAGGAAAGGGCTGATGTGATCTCGGTGGCGGGTGGAGGTGAGAATGGGGGCAGCAGAGTTCGGGACATATTAATGTTCATTGTGGATTTTGTTAGGTGAGCCTTAGAGGATGCTGTTGCAGTATTCGAGTCCTGAAGTTATGAGGGCATGGATGAGTCTTTCAGCAGCGGCAACGGACAGGGAGGGGGGGAGGGGGGCAACATTCCTGAGGTGGAAGAAGTCCGTTTTGGTGACCTGGTTGACATGAGGTAGGAATGAGAGGCTGGGGTCAAAGATGATTCCTGACTAGAAAAGGTGGAGTTGGATTTTTTCGCAGCTCATAATTAAAACGTTGTTTCTTCAATCCTGTGGCATCGTCTTGCCTGTGTAGATCCTCCATCAAACCTGCTAGCTAGGATTCAGTCAATCTCAGTGCTTCAGCTTTACTTGCTTCTGCAAAGCGCTCTTTGTAGAAGAACTTCCTCCAAAGAAGGAGGCCAAGAAATTGTTCTTCTGGCAAGCAGGGGTGCAACTTTCATAATGCAATTCATCCAGCGACTATTAACCGGGCCAAATGATCTTGTCTGGAGACCCCTGGCATGCTCTGTTCTCAGACGTTTTTGTTATTATTTCTTTGTTTATAACAGATTTTAAATTCAAATACCTCAACCCAGTTATTTTTTCGTGGGCTTTTTACCATGTGGAACCTTTTTAAAGATCCCATGGCATGAAAATGTCCCTTTAAGAGGTTTTCTAACACTAATATGAGTACCCCTAGCCTGCCTATGGTTCCCCAGTAGCAACAAATGGCGGTAGGTGTAAAGTCATACGGGTACATGTTACCTCCCCTTTCTCTGCCTTGCCCAATGAGCTACGACTGTGCGAGCTACTACTGTGTGTGAATATACACACTGCAACGCGAGTGTTGTACACTTCTTTGTTATTTGGATAACCGTTCTGCTGTTGGTGTTATGTCGCATAACACGTCAGGTTCTCTGACGTCTCTGGTATTTCCACAACGAGACTCTTCGGCTTTGGCTGCCTGAAGTACATGAACCGTGAAATGGAGGAGAAAGGGATTGTTGCCGGTGATTGTCTGCCGCCGCCCGCCGGAGCCTCGCTGGCATCGCCGGCCGCGAGGCACCGCCGCCGTGCCTCGCCAAGCCCGCTGCCCGCTGCCGAGGCGTTGGTGCCTCGGCAGCG
>NC_079412.1:8130129-8145129 GCF_026213295.1 Gadus chalcogrammus | reverse complement strand
GTAAGGATGTCTGGAATACATTGCTGCAGGCTGAGTCGGGCTCTCAGGCTATAAAAGAGAAACTCACAAACACAGACAGACACAAAACCAGTGGCCCAGCAGAAGAGTTGGATGGTGGAACAAGAGATTGGCATGCATCGAGTTAAGGTTCCACCTATAAGTATCGAGGGCCATTTCAAATGAACACAGGGGCTGTGTCGGAAGTAACTAAGGAGGACAAGGACGGAGGGCCTGAGGTGTGATGCATGGTTATTTAACACACACCTGGGAGAAAACATGGAATTGTACCAAATGGCCGAAATGGGCAAGGTGATGTCACGTCTGAAGAATGACAAAGAGCACATGTGCACACACGCTTTCATTTACCCATCCCACGGTTGCCTGTGGCGATGGAAACACTCAGAATCTAGTGTTTAAAAGGTTCTTCAAGCTGTTAGCTTGGATTAAGAGACTGCACAACAACAGTTACAGAATGTACAAATGGACAAGGGGACAAATGTGAAAAAGCGTTCATTGACGTGTTTAGTGTTTCACCATACCAATTAGGACAAACATTGAAACCTAACTCAAGGCCAGACAATTGCTATGATGACTATAGTTTATTGAGATTTATGAAAACCCTAAAAATGAAGGAGCGAGTGTCTTGCTTCATGCTATGATGCACGTTCTTGTCCTTTTCCAGTTCAGGAACTTCCTGATAACTTTTCCAAATTATACTTACCTCATACTGCATGCTAGCTATTGTAATCTGATCCGTCAAAAACAATGGAACATGTTTATTAGATGAATAAAATGCTAACTGTTGGTAACTGGAAATTGCTTGAAAAGACCTTTGAAGAATCCTGATGAGCAGCTCATGCTTGAACCTTTAATGATATTGATAGTTTGGATGACAGATTCCTGTGCAGCCTGTTGAACAAAAGACCCAACCGTCCAAAAAGATACTATCTTAGCTCTTCGTAAAGCTATTGGCCTTGTCATATGACCACTGTTTTTCGAAAAACAAAAACAGTCAGCAGTGAGAGAGTGAGAGAGAGAGAGAGAGAGAGAGAGAGAGAGAGAGAGAGAGAGAGAGAGAGAGAGAGAGAGAGAGAGAGAGAGAGAGAGAGATCTTTCCTGTGGGCCTGGTTGGAGCACATCTGGAAGTGATCAGGCAGTCAGGGGGAGCTGTCAGGCAGGAGTGTGCCTACGGGGGGCCAGGCGGGTCAGGAGAGCAGAGGGGTTTATGTGGAGTCTCTCTGTCTCTTTCCACTACCCTCAGACACCAATCCACACACACACACACACACACACACACACACACACACACACACACACACACACACACACACACACACACACACACACACACACACGCGCACACACACACACACACACACACACACACACACACACACACACACACACACACACACACACACACACACACACATACATGCACACACAAAGGAGAAAGTCATGACCTCCTCCTTACTATGTTGTCTGTTTGTCTCTCTCTATCACCGACTACTAAAAACGGGCAGACTCAGGGATTAGGTGTGTGTGTGTGTGTGTGTGTGTGTGTGTGTGTGTGTGTGTGTGTGTGTGTGTGTGTGTGTGTGTGTGTGTGTGTGTGTGTGTGTGTGTGTGTGTGTCTGTCTGTAGGGCAGGTAAGTCCTGGAGAATGGGGGAAAGCTACTGGGATTTAGGTGAGGACAGACGGGTGTTCCTATAAGTGCAACCGGTCAGGAGAGTGAACAGAGGAATCTGACCACAACAATACAGATACTAAAGAGAAAAGATAAACAATAAAATAATAAGTTCACATAATGGGACCATTGTGCTCACAGCTTGAAATTAGTTCTGAGCAAAGGGAAGAAAATAAAAGGGTGTTTATTCAGCTATTAATACTGTTGCATGCTGTCATACCGTAAACAATGTTGTCCATTGGCTCTATTCATCTCACAGGAAAAAGCTGTACGTTCCAGGTCAAAGTTTGTAATAGGAGTTGTACATAAGACAATGGCCAAGGGATGCTGATGAGACATACTAATATTATAATAATGATAATAGACATTAGTAATGATAATAGTAATGGGTATAATTTTGGGTAATAGGATACTAATATAACATGTTACTATTATCATTGTATTTTGTATTTTAATGTGCCAACTCAAACTGCCATGTGCTCGTAGCGGTTACAAAAGCTGTTTCCTTCCATCACTGTTTTCCTTTTACCTGCCCTGATCTCTCCCGACCTGTTATGGGTGACAACCCATCCCTTATCGCTCCATCTCTGTTCCTGCAGTCTGTGTCTGCGCTCTCGGGTCTCCGTGGCAACCTGCTTCATGATTATTGCTCGCTGCCCCCCCCCCCCCCCCCACTGCAATATTAACAGCAGACCATCTACTGGCTGATGACCCAATCCTCTGTGTGCGGCCCCCTTCTCCAGGACACTGAGTCCACCAATGCGGTGCCAGATGACAGCAGCTCTGCCCTGATGGACGACACCTCCAGCCAGTCCTCTGAGGCGGCCTGCACAGAGGAGGACAGGAGGAGCGCCTTAGAGAAAAGCATGTATGTGTTCAGCCCGCCCAAGGCTCAGTGACTCAAACCACACTGATGTTGTTTTCGGGGTCGGCTTAGCTCAGGAGGTAGAGCAGTTGTCTTGTAACCGAAAAGTTGCTAGATCAATCCCCAGCTCCTCCTAGCTGAGTGTTGATGTGTCCCTGAGCAAGACACTTAACCCTAACTGCTCCTGACGAGCTGGCTGTCGCCTTGCATGGTTCACCCTCCCGTCGGTGTGTCAATGTGTGCATTAACCGATGTAAGTCGCTTTGGATAAAAGCGTCTGCTAAATGCCCTAATTGTAATTGTTTTCACATTTGTTTCCACTCTATTTACAATGTGACACCAATTTATTTTCATCCTTCATCCCGTAATCACAAATGGCAATCATGATATATTTGTTTGAACTATTTATTTAGCATGTTACTGGTATTGCACACAGTCGCAATCACAGGTTTGCTTCCCTCTGTTCTCTTTGTAGGTATGTACTGAAGGAGCTGACGGAGACAGAGAAGCACTATGTGTTAGATCTGGGACTCATCGTGGAGGTAAATATGATCCCAGAGGACACAAAAGCCTCCGAATCCTTATGGCCACTGCCATAATTAAATAAAGTAATTAGTCGCCGCAATTCATTTGAATTCTCAATTATTATTTTGAAGGGTATGATGTTGTAATCCTGTAGCTCATTACATCCTTGTAGTGAACTAACGTCTAAAAGACGTCTTTAGCTATGAATGTCATTTGTGCCCTGCTGTGGTCATCAGCTATTCCAGTGAATGGTAATCAATGAACATTTTCTTACAGTCTTTATTCTCTCTCTTTTTTCTCTCTTGTATTTTACAGGGATACATGGCCACCTTGCACTCTAAAGGTGTACCAGACGATATGAAGGGAAAAGATAAAATTGTGTTTGGGAACATTCACCAAATATTTGACTGGCATAAAGAGTAAGTGCAACTCTAGTGGACGGCCAGGTCCCTGATGGCCGCAGGATACAGAGCAGTCAGAACAAAGGAGGCAGAACCACACACAGACCATACACAGAATAGGTTCAGTAACTCGTGTGTGTGTGTGTGTGTGTGTGTGTGTGTGTGTGTGTGTGTGTGTGTGTGTGTGTGTGTGTGTGTGTGTGTGTGTGTGTGTGTGTGTGTGTGTGTGTGTGTGTGTGTGTGTGTGTGTGTGTGTGTGTGTGTGTGTAGCTACTTCCTGGGTGAGCTGGAGAAGTGTTTAGAAGAACCAGAGAGGCTGGCCCAACTTTTTATCAAACATGTAAGTTGAACTGCACTTGGTGCACTCACACTCACACACACATACACGCACGCACGCACGCACGCACGCACGCACGCACGCACACACACACACACACACACACACACACACACACACACACACACACACACACACACACACACACACACACACACACACACACACACACACACACACACACACACACACACACTTTTCAGTGAGACTTTAGAGTCAAGTGCCGCTCACAGGCATAACAATTAGACATATGTTAATCGGTTAAGGGGTGGCACGCAGCCTGGGTGGCAATGTCGTGTTCTTCTACCAACTCTGCTTTCATTCTTCCAGTGGGAAGTGCCAACATGAAAGTCTGAGTTCCTTTCTCTAGCCCAGAGGTCTTTCTATGCCCATCACCTCTTTTTTAAGCTATTCAAAAAGACTGCTATGCTGATCCAACTTAACAGCCTGGGGGGAATCAAGTGAACAGCCTGGGGGGAATCAAGTGAACAGCCTGGGGGGAATCAACTTAACAGCCTGGGGGGAATCAAGTGAACAGCCTGGGGGGAATCAAGTGAACAGCCTGGGGGGAATCAAGTGAACAGCCTGGGGGGAATCAAGTGAACAGCCTGGGGGGAATCAAGTGAACAGCCTGGGGGGAATCAAGTGACAAAAACTTAGCATGGTGCCCCAAGCATTGCGCCATAAGTATGTTGCCTTCAGCATGGTGTCCAACCCAGAACATAAGCTCTGGGGACTGAGCTCTAATGAAAAGCAGAGGGGGGTGACATACACCAAGTTAACGAGCGGTGAATGACACAGAAAACCTGCAACCCTCACACACAAACACGCAAACACACATACACACACACACACACACACACACACACACACACACACACACACACACACACACACACACACACACACACACACACACACACACACACACACACATGGAGAAACACAGACTTGCACGTCTTTGAACACATGTAAACAAATATCATGTTTATGTAGGTCATGTTACTTGTTAAAAAAAACAGCCAGAAAGGAGCGGCTACACATGCAGACATGAACCAGTTTGTTCAACATGCAGCCCTTTGTGTGCGTCGGTGCATCCTGCTTCCAGTACCGGGGCCGTTGTTGATGCATGCATGCATGCTCTGCCTCCAGGCCACAGATCTGTGAAACTGGTTGCTAGGTAGAGTCCTGCAACCTCTAAAGAGCTCTCGTTACAAAGAGAACAACCTTGGTGAATTATGCATAACCTGATGCTCACCCACACGTGACATTGTTAGTTCACAACAGGCCCTGGCCAGACCCTGGCCTCTTCAAAGGCTATCTGCCCCCCAATAGAGACCCATGATGATGACTCTTTAACTCAATGAACCAGTGGCTCTGCCTTCCTTTTATCCTACAATGAATCAACGAGAGTTGATAAAACAGAGTTGAATCGTTTTTTCATTCAGAATTAAAATTTCATTGAAAGAAACCTCAGAAAACTTCAATGAGGTAAACATTTGTAAAGACTTTAGTGCTGTTTGCTGGGCGTCTACCGTGTATGGTATGATTTAATATTTGATGTGATCTTCAATCCACGCATTGTGCTGCAGGAGAGGCGTCTGCAGATGTACGTGGTGTACTGTCAGAACAAGCCCAAGTCCGAGCACATCGTCTCAGAGTACATTGAGACATACTTTGAGGTTAGTATTCCATCTCCTCACACACACAACACACAACTCAAAACACTACCACCCTTTTCAAAAAAAGCAAGTCGCAAGACACCGGGGCGCTCTTTATAAAAATGTAGGGTCTTCTCTTTTAAAGTACGCGAGCACCAAGGGCAGCAGAAGTAAGTAAAGCTATCACACATTGACCATGGTCCCTGTGTCCTGGTACATACACCTGTATGTACCACCAGACTGTAGCTAATCTGTGTTATTAGCCTGCTCAGGCCCTTCATTAAGTCCACAAGTTAATCAGAACTTCTCAAGCATCTTGTGCTTTATAAATAACCACAGGGGGTCATCTTCACTTACCCACTATCATCACTACTGTTTTATTGGCAACAAATACAATTGAAGCGTTTCTCACGATGTGCGTTTGCTGTGTCATTGGCCTGCGTGGTGCTGACCGATGGGGTGTCTGTTCGTTTGCGTCGTGATGCCCGGCAGGAAGTGAGACAGCAGCTGGGCCACAGGCTGCAGATTAATGACCTCCTCATCAAACCTGTCCAGAGGATCATGAAGTACCAGCTGCTGCTTAAGGTGTGACAACACTCACACAAACACGCACGCAAACACGCACACAAACACTCATACAAACACGCACAGAAACGCGCACAGAAACACAAACACAAAAACACATTCAATGTGCCACCTTCACACATTCATACTTATTGTTGTCATCTACTGTGTTGATATCAGGTCGTTCTAAGAATTTATATGGCCGCATGGGAAATGCATGTCAAATGTTGCACATCTGCCCTCATGGACGAGTGCATGGCAGAAATATCTCAGCTATTTTTGACCAAAGAAAGCAAGGAAAAAGGGTTTAATTACCAAGTGGAAATGCATGCAGCTGAGCCCTTTTGATGTTGTTATATAACAACCATCATTTTGTACACATCTTAAAATATGCCTCTTTTTCCTCAAGAATTCAAATTTGGCGACTCAAACAAAGAACCCTACTAATAAATGTTCCTCCAGATGTGGCCACCTTATGCTTACCTATAAACCCGGTATGCTCTGGGAGTCACACTGTGTTTATTTCGACAGGACTTCCTCAAGTATTACACCAAGGCTGGGATGGACACTGAAGAGCTGGAGGTGGGTTTTTGGGACACAACAAAATACTGTCTGCATCGCTATATAAAAAAAAAAAGGTTCTTAGGTTGAGTTTTGTTTTGGCAAAATCTGCCAAACGACCGCATCACATTCTCTCATTCTGGCTCCTTTCCAAACAGAAAGCGGTGGAAGTGATGTGCTTCGTGCCAAAACGCTGCAACGACATGATGAACGTGGGTCGGCTCCAAGGCTTCGAGGTGAGGCTGGACCTAAGGATATCCTAAAAAAACATATCTCTCGTGGCACGGCTGAGCTTAACGTGATGCCTTCCTCTGTTTGTTGTTTCGGTCCATGGTCCGGTGTCCCAGGGGAAGATCACAGCCCAGGGTAAGCTGCTCCAGCAGGAGACCTTCACTGTGATGGAGCAGGAGAGCAGCCTGCTGTCCCGGGCCAGGGAGAGGCGGGTCTTCCTGTTTGAGCAGATGGTCATCTTCAGCGAGCCCATCGACAGAAAGAAGGGCTTCTTACTGCCGGGCTACACCTTCAAGAACAGCATTAAGGTGAGCCTCGTCCACAAGGCACCCACACATACAAACCTTCAAAGTGCATCATGGTGAGCCCTCTCCACCAGGGATCAACACACACACAAACCTTCAAAGTGCATCATTGTGAGCCAACTCCCTCAAAGATCAACACACATACATACTACCCAATGTGGAGATTGAGAATATCAAAAACAACCATCATTTACGGTGTAGCTAAGAGATCCTGTGTAGCTAAGAGTTTAGGACAACACCTTCCCCAAAAGGGTTTGAAATAAGGAAATTTAGAGTAAAACAGGAGATGTGAAGGACTACAGCTAGCTAACCAAAATCAGTGACACAAGTGTGCGTGGATAGGTGTACCGGAAGCGCTGCACAGCCTAGCGAGGAATGTAATGAACCGCACAGCCGGGACGTCTCCTCCAGACTGATGCTACGGTCTCCTGTGATTCGTTGCAGGTGAGCTGCTTGGGGGTGGAGCCCAGCAAGGACGGCGACACCGCCCGCTTTGTGCTGACGTCACGCAACCCAGACGGGAGCATGGTGCGCTTCCAGCTGCAGGCGCCCTCCGCTGATATCTGCCAGGCCTGGGTCGACGATGTGAACCAGATCCTAGAGAGCCAGCGCAACTTCCTCAATGGTAAGGAAGGGCGGTAACCCGACAGCCAGACTGGATCATCTGAAGGCACTCAAAGTCTGGACATGGTTCAGACTTGCGGTGTACTTGTATCTGCATGCTGACTTTCAATTTGAAGTATATAGGGTTTATCATTTCAAACTGAGGCTACTGTTTTGTTTTATTGTTGGGGGGAGAGCGGGAGAGTGTATTGGTAAGGATGTTTGACTGGCAGCCGACAGGTGCTTGAAGGTGGTTTGACCGCCAGTGCCCGCAGTTTACCTGTAGGTGTCCTTCAGCAAAGGGCTAACCCCTACCTACTGGTTAATCATATGAAACTAAATAACGGTATTTTGAATATTGAAAACACTGGTCCCTGTATATGTACGACGATGGTTTAGAGTCTAAAATTCACCTTGTGATGTCAGCCTTGCAGTCTCCTATTGAGTACCAGAGGCGGGAGAGCAAGTCCAACAGCCTGGGCCGCTGCATCAGACCTCCACTGTCGGCCGCCGCCGGGCTCCGGCCACACTCCTCGGCCTCCATCGACCGACACAAGCTGCCCTCCCTGCAGTCCCACAACGCCTCCCTCCCGACCCTCTACCTGGGAAGCCAGGCCCACGGCCCGGGCCACGGGCGCAGCGAGACAGGCTCACACCGGGAGGTGAGCGACCGCCTTCTGCCAGCCTCCCCTTCCAGCTGGAGGGAGGTTTGACGGAGGGTACAGTTACTAGGCAGGTCGACTCCCTGCCGAAGGCTACTGTGTTCTATCACCACTTTTAAAACCTACCTGTACGCATTGTGGAGCAAGATGCCTGAATAAACCTGCCCCATAATGACCTGCGTCTGATGTCCTTATAAGTCGCGTTGGATAAAATCATCTCTTGTATGCCCTTTAATGAGAAGTGAAACGAGAAAAACATGGACGCCCGGAACATTGAGCATATCTCTTACTCTCTATTACACAGTCCTGATTATACATGATTGTGATCAGTATATTGACGTACAAAATTATCCACAGGATGACAATTTGAACTGTTGTCCTTTTGGTACTACGGGTGAATCAAGAATGTGTGTCACCTATTGTTAAGGCATAAGGGATCCAAGATGTTTATTTGATGGTTTGTTTTCAGCCTCATGTGGCCCATCCCTGCCCTGCGGAGGGCCAGGCAGTCTGCCCCTCAAATCTCCAGCTGGGCTTCACTGACACGCCTACCTGTCAGCTGGTCTCGAACGGACTCTGTGGAACAACAGTACATGGTGTACAGGTACGGTTCAATCACACAACACAAAATGGCGCACACACAGATGTACCAACATTGGCAGACATTTTGGTCAATTCACACATAACCCCATTAGCCAGGCTACTAACCCTACATATGATTATAGTGTATAATAGCATATCAGAACCCTTTGCCTGAAGGGTTTTCTAAATGGATTTGTCCCTACCAAATGAACATTAAACAATACTAAACTAGGCCACAGTTATATCCTCCCGGGGAAATAATAAGCTATTGCAGGTGCTTATTATTGCTACTCCACTGTAAGTCTTATTTACTCATTCATGTTAAATACTGAGGACTCTATCTATACTATATGAGGGGACGTAAGAATCTCTTAAGAAGTGTAACACCTCCCCCTGTTGGATGGAAATGTCATCTAGAAAAATTCTCCAGTATCAAGCTGCAGCCCTGGAGCTGGGGGCCTGTGCTGTGGCAACGGGGCCTGTGCTGTGGCAACGGGGCCTGTGCTGTGGCAACGGGGCCTGTGCTGTGGCAGAGGCGTTTTGCGTCACAGTCGGCCCCAGGCAGAACCAGTCAAGCTTACATTTTATTAAAATTATTTATTCATTAGAATAATTATTCCAATTTAAATAAATAGGGTTAGGGTTAGTCTATTTTTTTATTTGGCTTCAGACACATCAGCATCCTGTTCATCTTGAGTTTTATGTACCCAGGGTGCAGGAGTTGTGGTACACAGCAAACAGAACAGGAGTCTGAGCCAGACGAGGTAGAGAAAGAAAGACGCTTATCTCAGAATGTGGATCAGAGTAAGCTGGGAACATCAGCAAAGTAGCAGTAATGTTCTAGGTACATTCCCCCATGTCCACAGCCAATCCAAGTAATCTTGTGTGATGTGCCCTGCTTGCTCCTTAACATCCTTGTCTGTATTCCTTATCACTATGGAAAAAATCCATCCCTAAATGACCAAATAGTTAGGCGTGACTAACTAGTCATACAGACTCGTTAATTGGCATGTTCTAGTTTTCTGTGGACATTTTATTTATTTTATTTTAGTATTACTTAACTGTTGAGGAGTGTGCCAAGCCAGACCACCTGCACACACCGTTGTTCCTGTGTGTGCTATGGGCGAGGTTGTAGACATCGTGTTTCTCTGCGTCCCTCACAGAGGGCCGGGGAGGGGGGCCGCAGAGGGACCCCTGCTGAGGCTGCTGGCCACGGACCCGCACCGTTGTCCGGGCGACGCTCCAGCAACCTGACCCAGCTTGCCGAGGACGACCTATGAGCTCTGAGGGCTCTTTAACCTGTGGTCGTGTGGTGGACACAGAGGACTCAGGCCGACCCTGGGTGTGGTGATACTCAGGCCCCCTGCCCGGTGGAGAATGAAGGATCAAGTGATGGACGGATCGTCGTTACTATGAACGGACCCTTTTTGGTTAATTCCTTTTAAAAGAGCAGCTGGTTTTCTGGTGGCTCAACGTTGCCATTGCAGCTGTGTATGGACCGCACGCTGTTTGAGCTGCGTTGACACTATCAACACATACTCTGGATAGTGTGTGCATCCTTTCTGTCAGTTTCAGCTTTTACTTATTTTGAGAATGTCTATCTTACTTTTTGTCTTTCAAGGGGCAAGGGGTAAATTCGGTGTGAGATGAAAAAACAAAATCCATTCCTGATTGGGGCTGTCACTGGAGCTTTATGTGTGCATTTTTAAGTTGGTGTGTGAGTGTACAATTCATGTTTGTTTGTTTGTCTGTGTGTGTGCATGGTTTATTATTTTGTGTACAGGTTCGGCAGTAGCTTAATGTGCAAACAGTCAGATCGGTTTGGCTGTCAACGCCATCCAATCGATAGAACTTATCATGAATTTCTTCGTCTCGTCACACTTGGACATTTGCTTTATGTCGAGCCAAACTATTAATTTCAAGGGTTATCATGTCATTCCCTCCTCATGCTGTTAGCCTGGTGTTTGCTGTTGGTTTACAAAGGAATGCAAAAGGCAACACTCGACCTAAAGGAAGTCTGAAGGGCTGAACTCATTTAAGTTTCAAGGGAAGAAACTTCCTCTGCTGCCTCGGTGTGAGAGAGACGCAATACTCAGATATTCTGTTTGACTAAAGACTGGCTCGGGCCTATTTGATCTGCACCAAATAAAAGGAACGAGGGAGGCCCCTGGAGGTTCTCTGGGGGTGTGGCATCCAGCCCAGAATATGTCTACTCATTGAGAAACTCCAAGCAAAGATAGTGGACGGTCAAAAGCAAGCAGCTATGCGGATAACAATCGGACAAGTCACGCGAAGAGAGGTGGGAATAAGCCGCCCGTCTAAGCACAACACCGATCAGCCCGAGGCCTAATTAGAGGTTCTCCGAAAAGAAAGGCATAGGCTCAAAACCTTTAGATGAAGTTCAATTCGTTTCTGTGGTCATGTCAGATGTTGTCACTTCAAGGTTAATATTTGGAGAAGGTCTCTCCGATTTTCTTTTGTTAGTTTACCCCACAGCGTAGGCCTGCTATGCTCCCCATTTCAACCCCACGTATAGGCTACACAGTTCCACTTTATTCCAACGAATACAGTTTAACGGATTGTTCTGAAGGATTCTGAAGGATAAGTTATCACTTAAAAATCTCGATTTTTTTAATCCTTTGCATGGTCTTGTTTCTTTCGACTAGTGCCAAAAACAAAGAGCATGCTTTTCAAAATGCACCGCGTTCACTCCATTGTGCTTATTGCCAGTAACGCATGATCACATGTGGGTGTTAAGGACTTGTAATGTCCACCGGAGTAGGCTGAACTGAAAGAAGAGATGCTTTGTTATTCTATCATTGTCAATGTGTCTTTGTGGCCAGTAGAGGTCCCCATAGGGCCGTCACTGGCTCAGCTTGACCTATAAACACACGTCATAATACGATGCTCTCATCATTAAAAAACTCAAATGTTCTAATCAATGAACGCTACTACAATATACCAAATAGAAATATTGACTATTATTGAGTTTGTCATATTACAGAGCCTGCGTCCCCCTCTTATTCGTTGCATGTTTGATAAAGGAACAAAAACGACAGGGAACCCTTACCGTTACGACAGAACCATATTGACTAAAGACTGAGAATGTTGGTTGATGCCTTCGAGGATCGTAGTAGAATATGTTGTATTGTATCAAATAAAAAAAACTTTTTTTAAATGAAATTAAATGAGTTGATTAATTTTAAATGGGCTTTATTCATTTACATAAAAGCTTTACATATACGCCTACTTATTTTACCTGTAAGAATTCATATCGACCATTCCATGGAGTTAATTTATATTTGATGCAACAAGCCATTAGGCCCAGACATACTTCATAAACCAGATGATAAAGCGTTACGTTTACAATCCCAGAAAATAAAGTAATCAATCTGACAAAAGGGCCAGGTATTTCACTTCATTTTTAGTGCATTACCCCAGCAAAGAAAGTTCAAACAGCCGGGAGACAAAGAGAAGGAACCCCTGGATAGGCAGACATCTGGTTGACTGGCCGTTGAATAAAGGCCCATTCTGAGCAGTAAAGCAGGCCATCGTAACCCGGCTGTGATATATGGAGGCTGTGGGAGAGAGGAGTGGTGGTGGCGTCGGTGGGGGGGGGGGGCACGGGTATTAACTTTCACAAAGGTGCAAAATCAAAGGGAGTTCCTGTCCCCACCTGGGGGGGTCTGAGCAACAGGGGTCCCATTCACAGGGAATTCCTCCCCTGTGCCCTCTGTTGACTCATCTGTTGACTCAATCCCTCCTCTGAGAGAGAAAACAGTCATTAAAAGCCACATGACGGTGAACTTGATTGCAGGCGAGACTCAGACGACCCCGTCAAAGAGCTGCTGGGGTATTTTCTCTGAGGTGTGAACATCTGAGAACATCTTCTGAGGATCTCCGTCCCACCGGCGAGACAATGGGCCCACATTTTGATCCTGCGCTCTGATTATCATTGAAAGTGTGTTTCGCACGGGTCGGTGGTGGTTATTTAAATGTTTTAAATATTCAGTGGCATTAAGTCGAAGAGTAGAATAGAGAGGAAACTGAATTAGTTGCGTCAAATATGCTGTTTATTAAAATGTACATGCGGCTGTAACTTCAATAGACTTGATCATGACGTATATATACATATTTTACAAAGAACTTACAATTAAAATATTTGCTCATACCAAGTGATGTTGTTTCACACGGATAAATACAAGAATCAACAGATTAGATGATTTAGATAAGAATAGACTGTTAATCCAATGTCCTCACATGGACAGAATAAAAAGGTCTCACCGATGAAGACGACAAATGGCTTTTTAAAATTAAAATAGAAACCAAATAACCAAATATTTCTTTGATATAGCAAAAGTTTTAATATATGTACAAAAACCTTTTGCAACACTAAGGCATTCAACTTTATTTCACTCGGGCTTGTAATCCTGCATTCTTTTCAATGTTCACAATTCATTTTCAAGTTTGATCTTAACATAATTAATTAAATAGCATGGAAATATCGAACCCTTTTAAACCACAAACTAGGACCATAATAACATTATAATCCAGGTGTTAAGATCCTAACACGTTAAGGACAGGGAATGAGGCGTGATGCTTACCCCCGTGTACAGCTGTGGCAGAGGACTTTAAATCAAAACAGCATATTCTCATCTCCAAGTGTTCAGTGGACCCCCTCCGCCACCGTCACTCCCTCTTGATGTTAGCCAGCAAGGGGTCCGAGGGCGAGGGGTGGCCCGCGCGGCCCTTTCTGGTCTGGTGGGTCTTGACGTGTTTGGAGAGGTGGTCGCTCCTCATGAACCTCTTGCCACACTGCTGGCAGCCGAAGCGCTTCTCCCCCGTGTGAGTGCGCAGGTGCCGCTGCAGCTCGTCGGAGCGCGTGAAGCTCTTGCCGCAGAACAGCCAGTTGCAGATGAAGGGCCGCTCCCCGGCGTGCCAGCGCAGATGGGCCTTCAGGTGGGACGTCTTCTTGTACACCTTGCCGCACTCGGGGATGTGGCAGATGTGCAGCCTCTTCTTCCCGAACTCCAGGCCGCCCCCGTTGGCCTGGCAGTTGGGGCACTTGCAGCGCCGGCAGCGCCGCGTGGACCCCAGCAGGCCCTTGGACGTGCCCTGCAGCAGGGCGGCGATCTGCGGCTGGTGGCCCAGCACCAGCTGGCGGCCCAGGGAGAAGGGGTGGTTGGAGGGGGCGCTGTTGGTCTGGGGCAGGCTCCACCACTGCTGCCCCTCGTCCCCGTGGGCCCCGGGGAGATGGTGCCTCCCCGAGGAGCTCTGGAGGAAGCTGGGGAAGTTCTGGCCCACGGCGTTGTGCTGCGGGTAGTACGGGCCGGTGCCCTGCGGCTGCGCGGGGAGGACCTTGACCGGGGACAGTTCGAAGGAGTAGGACGCCGGCGGTTCGGCGGGCGGCGTGAGAGGCAGCTCGTGGTGGTGGTGGTGGTGGTGGTGGTGGTGGCCCAGGCCCGACTGCATGTGTCCGGGGAACTGGACCTTGGGCATGGTGAAGGCCATCTGATGGGCCCCTAGGCCAGAGCTGGGAGCCATGTCGTTGCTCCACAGCTGGAACATCCCCGATGCTGAGCTGACGGAGCCCTCGTAGGGGAACTGGGAGCCTTCGGAGCCCATGGTGCTGCCCACCTGCCAGGCCTGGCTGCAGGTTGTGGCTAGGAACGACAGAGCATTAGGCGCCCCCTCCGGAGAGGAGCTGGGGGTCCGATCCTATAAAGATAAACAAAACCAACACGCCACAAAAGTCAGGCCCCCTTCTAGCTCAAAGTCTAAAATTAATTACAAAATAAATATTCTAAGCATAACCATAAAAAATACACTTATTTTAAATATTGAGATTAATATTAGGCAACATGTTCTAACTAGCTGTATCATAATTAATCTAATGTGTTATATTTTAATTTTAGCTTTTAATAAGAAATACTAATATATTTGTATAATAATATTCATATATTTTTTTTATCTCAATCTCGTTTTTTAAATCTCAATATTATGTGTTCCCTTACC
>NC_079412.1:8120129-8125129 GCF_026213295.1 Gadus chalcogrammus | reverse complement strand
TTAACCCGGTCATCTTGGGTTTAGGACCAAGAACCATTGATATGGTTCTCTCCTTATATACCCTTTACCTCAAAGGCAAAAATTGGATGTGGCTAATCATTCATTTTACATCTAAATAAGTCAGAAAGAAATATTTTAGAAAGTTACTCTTTTGAAAATAAATATTTCATCGCTCACAGCAATGTAATAAGATAGTTTGTTGTGTATTGCCTAATGTATCACATCTAAACTTTTGAAAGTGTTCTGATGTAAGTGAGAAATATCTGAACATTAATTGCAACATCTGATTACAATATTTCCGACCCATTAAGGCAATGGAAAACATTAATAATTGCCATGTTACAACATTGCAGCTCTGGTGCTTTGGAAATATCAATTCCCTATTCTTGCTAATTCTACATCGTTTCGTGTGTAAAAAGTAGGGGAAACAAACTTAATTCCTCCATCTCTTGTCTGCCGGCATGTATGAAAAGCCCAACATCTCTCGTTGGGCAGACGCAGAGAGACAGCACGCATCCCGACGTGTCAAAGGAAACTTTTATCAATACCAAGAACACTTGAAGTTTGTTTGCATTTTGTTTTCCAGCACTCTTAACAACTTCAGAAGTCAGATCACAGGAGGATCTGATCAAAGCGCTTTGGTTAGCTCGGGAAACACAGGAGTGCTACGGCATGCTTTGATACTCCACATCAATATTTCAATTCAACAATCGCTTGACATGCACCCATACTCCCGAAGACGAGAGACGAAAGGGGAGCGATGGAGAGAGGGATCCAGAGGAAGTGAAGATGCAGGGAGGGGGCTGCTTTAGGAAGTGGATGTGAAAGAGCTAGACGGAAGCCCTATTTCACTTTGGTGCAAACGTTAGCCGTGCTGCAGCCTCGCCGACCGGCACCTGTTATGCGATGATACTGTGTTGTCTGGGGTTTTAACCTAGAATGCAATTGGCCTCTTTAATCATCATTGAAAAAGTGGAGGGGATTCTACTTGACAATTTGACCAGAAATATATCGCTACCAAGACTTTGACATCTATTTCTATTATAGTTATGGCGATTGAAGTATCACAACATATACTTTACAACACCCACTGTAATCCTGATCAGGTAGGATGTTTTTCGTCGTCTGAGTCCATGCCTGTCAATCATTTCATGTCTGAGCTTTGGAGTGTATAAGGTACAGGGTTCATCCGAGAAACAGAGCGGAAACAAATAGCTTGAAAAAGGTGTAGAACAATCAGGCCATCGATGATGGCCTGATTGATAGCCATCAAATTCAGAATTACAATGATTAGGAGTGAGAATATAGTGCATCCAACCGCCAAAAATGTAGCAGTGGTGGTCTTGCGTTGCCTTAGAGATCTATTTTATTATTTTACCGTTCCATGATTTTCTACCAATGGAACCATGGCACAACGCTAACCATTTCCCCAACACAACATTTAAAATTGATGACAACTAATTTACTGTGGAAATAACTTATTTATTCATAGGGTCTGCTGTGCAGATTCCTAAAAATACTTCATTCCCTACATTAGCGTGTCGTTGTTATGCCACACAATATGAATAATACAAAAAGCAAGAGTATAAACAAAAGGAAGAAAAACAACAATGGGATTATGAATGAGGACGCTGATCTGAGCACAAAGCAACACATAGAGGAACAAAGGTAAATAATTAGTAGTACCACTGCGTGGTGTGATCTCAGTCATCAGTCGAACACAGAGCCGCCGTGGACCCCAGCCAGTTGATCGCACGGCTTTGTTTACCGGCTGGGAGAGATGTAAGCACTTGTCACATCGCAAATAATGATTCCCTAATCTCAGATATTCTATAATATATATAATATCATGTTCTGCTCAGAGGAGAGCCGAAGCCCATGAAGCGGATGAGAACATTGTCTGTGCAGCGCCACTACAGTGGTAACAAGGGTTGCACACAGGATCTTGGTGTTATTTTTGTCGTCACTTGCATTTAACCTCATGGATGGCCATGATTCATTAGCTCTAATAATGTATTCATCAGTTATTTCTTCCTCTGTGGGAGGGGCCTTAGGGAAGGGTGGAGTACACACAACCCAGAACCCCGTGCAGCCCGTTCTGAAAATAAACCCTGAAACCCCATCCCGGATCAAAGCAGGACTCCCGTCACCACGGTAACGAGACCTGGTGGCACAGTTCCAAATGGAATCGGTAATAAAGAGGAGAAGGGAGATCACACCAGGAGGATCATACGAGGACTCCGAGTGTTCAGAGGAGTAAATGTATTCTGCTGATGTCACTGGTGGGGTCCTCCATCAGCTCAGCCTCTTAATGTGAGGGGAAATGACACCCTGTCATCGCCGTGCCCGGGATCAGCCCCCTGTTTATGTGTATGTGAGGGGAGCAGAGCTTTGAGGAGGAGGAGGAGGAGGAGGAGGAGGAGGAGGAGGAGGAGGAGGAGGAGGAGGGGGGAGGGAAATGACACAGCGGCCCTTTCATCTAAACCGTGTGGCGTAATTTGCACCTCAGTAAGTTTAATTGATGACTACTGATCAAATGCTTGCCTTTGAAAATAAAATCGTAGGGATTGCTAATTCTACCTCCCAACCTGCAAAAAGAATTCTTAATGCAACCGACGAGTTGGGTTGTCTTTGTTGTGGTTATGAAGGATATTTAAAAAATAATAATAATACAAACCAAAGTTATGACCTGGGTGTCACAGAACACAATAGGCCTACAACACTCAGGAGTTGAAAACACAGAACTGCATAAACTTTGTGCTGGAGTTCTTTTCCACGGCACAGCTGTACTGTACCACACACACCTGGGTTGCGTGTGTATTCCTATCTCGGGAGGACTCACCTGAGCGTCAGTGTCACTCAGACAAATGGAGAGCGACGCGTCGAGCTGATCCGTGTCAACAGCAGGCTGCTCTGCGCAACTTTCATTCCGCACTTTTCCCACAGCTGAACAGAAGGCTGAGCTTTGCAAAACAAACCAACAAACAGCAGATCTGACTAGCAGCGTGATGAAAGAGTAAACAACATGGTCTGCTAACATGCCCCAAAACCATGACACTTCCTAAGTGGGTTAGCATGCGGTGTAACCCACTTTAGTAGCTGTGTGTGTGTGTGTGTGTGTGTGTGTGTGTGTGTGTGTGTGTGTGGTTGTGTGTGTGTGTGTGTGGTGTGTGTGTGTGTGTGTGTGTGTGTGTGTGTGTGTGTGTGTGTGTGTGTGTGTGTGTGTGTGTTGTGTGTCTGTCTGTCTGTCTGAGCTCCCTGGTTCTGAACGCTGTCTTGGTTTTTAACTCCACAAAGTCCACGTTGTCTCAATAGGGTCCATGAAGACCACATCAGCCCTAAAGCGGTGGCCCTGCAAACCAAACGGGCCTAAAGAGTTAAAACACTTCATTATCAAGAAAAACATAAACCAAGTCAATCTATTGATGTTGCTTACTAATTGTAAAACAGGGACTCAAAAAGCAGATGTTGCATTTCAAAGCAGTTGAGAGCAAAGAGACAGGTTATGATTTATGCTAAAACGTGTGGCTTCAAAGCATCGAACGCGGCTTCTAAACAAATTGAACATGTCAAGCACTATTCACCGAGGACCAGCAGAGGGCCCGGCGCACGCAGATCAGAGGCGTGCGGCTGCCGCTTGTAATATCACTCAGTGGAGGGGGTGGTCCCACCGGGCCAGGCCCGCACACAGGGGCTAATGCTGGGGAGGGGGGGGATGGGTCATGTACAAATGCAGCTGCAACACCTGTGCAGAAAATAGGCCCAGCCCCCCCGTCATTACAGCATCGTCACTATGATATAGGGAGCTGAGAGGTATATACAATTAATAATAATTCTATAATAATAATAATAACAGTAATAATGATATTGTTAATAATAATAATAACTAAATAATAATAACAATAATAAATAATCATATATATATGTATGAACATATATAATAATATAATATCTATATCAAATATTGATATATCTTGTATAAAAATAATAAATATGATATAACAATAATGCTATATTTATATGTATATAGCATCATGCATTATGATAGAGTGTTGTACCTTGAGACCAGATTCTCTTTCTGTGAGGTGATATAATAATATGTATGTCTGGGGGGGGGGTCGTCCAAAGGGTTTTACTGTATTGCCGCTCCCTCCCAAGTGTTAGGTTGTTTGAAGTATAACCTACCCAAAGTCTTGTGGAATATTGCACGCACCACTGCAATAACAGGGTTAGGGTTCGGGTTAGCTGTGATAGATATTGTCTCATCTTGACTACCTAACGATTAATCATGAGGAAACATTTAAAGGTACTTCAGAACTGTTATGTAGTGTGTATGCACACTTACAGTAGAACAATATGACTTTCCCACCCTGCCACGATTCAGGTTGGCAGGATAAACAGGTTTTGACGCAATAGTTTCATCATATAAAACATCCCAGCTCTCCGTCACTGGATTAGATTCCGGACGGCTGCACGCCGCAGAGCCTTCACACAAACACACCACACGCTCCTTACATTCATGAGGGCAGCATGGGTAGGAGACTCAACCAGTGACCATTGCACATATTGACCATGGACCCTGGATATGGAACATAGGAGTGGCAGTCAGACCCATCTTTAGTGTTCTGAGCAACACCTGTGTTTGTCCTATGAGGACACCGCAGTGAAGGGGACCTGTAGAAAACGCTGCTGTGACCACATGACAATTTAGCACCTGCGTTCTTCTTCCCGTTTGGCAACCTGACTCCCTCATGGCCCATGCTGGGGGAGGGCCTTCAGGGAGATGACTCCCATTCCACCTGCCTTCATGTCCCCTTATCACATTCTGCCTGTGACAGAATATGATAGCATGCTGAATATGATCGAATATCATTTGATAAAATATCATCTCATTCTGCATATGATCAAATATCATTTCACTCTGCATATGATATGATATAATGACAAATCCTTCTGCATATTATTTATGTATATCCAATCATTCTGATATCATAGAATGC
>NC_079412.1:8102629-8117629 GCF_026213295.1 Gadus chalcogrammus | reverse complement strand
AATGATTTTACTGTATCTCTCCACAAGTGGGCACTGCTCCCATGTTATAAGTGCTATGTGTTGTAGCACGTTACATGTGTTTTGATTATATTTCCATTTATAAATGAGACCGACATTACAAATTATATGCAAACTTGAAAAGATTTGAAAATGTAAGATCAGAGTACTGCACTGTTCAGCATGTCATTTGGTTTGCAGTCATATTGATGCATTTAATTGATTTTCCTAACAGAAAAAAAGGAGATGTTGTTCAAGTTGGTCCAGATAAGTCTCTGAGTGTAGTGAATAATTATTGTATGAAGCGTGTGTACATCTCCTCACTCTCTCCCTCAAACATCGCGGTTTTGGGCGCTAAAAATGATTAAACAATAATAATTATCTAGAAAAAACCTCAACAAGCCTGTTGAGGCGGGGGAGGAGGGGGGGACGGGAGGGAGTCGTGGGGGGAGTCTTTGGGGACAGGGGGGAGTCGTGTTGGTGAGGGGGAGTCGTGGGGGACAGGGGGAGCTGTGGTGGTGGGGGGGGAGCGGTCGAGGGGGGACAGGGGGGAGTCGTGGGGGGAGTCGTAGGGGGGAGGCGAGGGTGGAGGCGAGGGTGGAGGCGAGGGGGGAGGCGAGGGGGGAGGCGAGGGGGGAGGCGTAGGGGGGAGGCGAGGGGGGAGGCGTAGGGGGGAGTCGAGGGGAAGGGAGGGCCGGTTCCCTGGGCCTTTGGCTCTGTCTGCTGAGGGGGGCCATCAGATAACCAGGACAATGGAGCTCCATTCTGAGGGCTCTCTTAAAGTGAGCAGGAAGCGTCTGCGTGGTGGGCTCCCCGGGGCCCGCTCGGCCCTGACGGAGCACAGCTCAAAGCTACCGGAGGAAATGAGCCAGCCGCGGACCACCTCGCCGGAGCCAAGCGCGACCTTTGGCTGCTGCGTCTCACCCAGCGAGGGAGGTGATGGAGAGGAGAGGACAGGGGAGGAGTCAAACGTACCTCTGTGGACTCTTCGGCATTAATGAGGTTCAGATACTGAAGTCAAAATCACAATCTCTCTTACAATCTCTTATAAGAACAATGAGCATTATGCGTGTGTGTTTGAGCTTGCATCATGGGTGTGATTGATGTGTTAATTTGTGCCTGTGTGTTTACGAATTATGGTTTTGTGTGTGTGTGTGTTCACGCGCGTGCGTGTGTGTCCATGTGTGTGTGTGTGTGTGTGTGTGTGTGTGTGTGTGTGTGCACGTGTGCGTGCCTGTGTGTGTGTGTGTGTGTGTGTGTGTGTGTGTGTGTGTGTGTGTGTGTGTGTGTGTGTGTGTGTGTGTGTGCGTGCGTGCGTGGGTGTGTGTGCGTGCGCGCGCGCGTGGGTGTGCACGTGTGCGTGCGTGTGTGAGTGTGAGACATCTAGCAGCGTGCCCAGTGAATGTGAAGCCCAGCATTTGGTCATGGCTTCCTTCTACCTTCCAGGGCCCACGTAGCAGCGGTCCATGTCCACCCAGCTGGGCTGCTACGTGACCTGAGCGGGTGGGTGGCGGTGGTTGGTCAGCTGGTGAGGCACCAGGCCCACTTCCTAACAGCCACATTCTCTAGGAGATCAATGTGAACACTGGGCCAGGCGCCAAGGCCCCGAGCCCAGCCATCAAACATTCACGCAGGCTTGGCAGAGCTCCGGAAGGCCTGTTGGGACGTCGGGATGAGAGTGTTCCTAGTGACTTCGTTCTCATTGCATTTGCTCCGAGGCTTTGTGCATTCAAACAATGCACTGTTAGGTTCTGCTCATCGGTTATTAGCTGTAAGCCAGGCATTCATTTGGTATGCTTGTGGGTTATACTTGATCATCTAAACACAGCTTGAATGCCATGGAAGAACTAATACATAGCTTTGTATCATTGCTTTGACTCATTGCCCGCATTCACTTTAACTGTTGAGTCAACATTTGTCCACCGACGACCACATGTCCTTAACTGAAGTTCAGATCAGTCTTGATGCTCTAGTGACTCTTGAGAACCCTCTCCATTGAGCACTGCGGCACTATAGTCAACTGGCCATTTACTTACATTGGTACGGCTAATTCTACAAGCTAGAAACTTAGCTAGAAACTAATAATTTCAAGTTAAAAAGCTTTTTTATATTATTCAAATATAAAAATTAACGAAGTAATTTTAAATGTACATTTTTGTGAAAGGCTTCTAGTCAATGCTAGATGATGAATCCTCATTACTCTCTGCTTAGACTGAATCCTGTGTACTACAGCTGTCTAACCCCCGCTGGGAATTCTCATCTTCTGGAACTTTGCCTATTTTTCTTCTGAGGTGCTGTACTTCTTTGCAATTACTCGTATCTGTTTGTATTCCAAAAGTTTTTGTTAAAAGACATACATTTTAAGTCGCTTTAATAATGCCTAAGATCATAAGATAACAAAGCAGTTTTTTTAGTTGGAATTTGTTCTTGTGTCAGAGAAATAGAGTAAAATGGAGCAAACTTATATAGAGTGAGCCATTAAGGGTAGCCGTTCGCTTACATGTTCAAGGTAAGCACCCTGTATTATGCAACGAATGTCGGCCATTCTTTTGATATGCCGTAATATGTCTCTTGGGCAATGTTCTGGACTTTGGCAATGCATATTGGGGAAGTGGCTTCAAAGGACAATGTGTGGACATTCTTTTCTTATTTTCAATGCTGCGGACAAGTGGTAAAAAGTGAATCTTGTGTTGATGGACTGAAGGAGAGGCAGACAATACAGCCCCTCTCACAATAGGGTTCTGGGTTCCCCTCTTGCATTTGATCAACACAATGCCCTGGCACGGCCAAGGATACAACACATCCAGCCGCCAGCACTGCTCCCCGCTGTAAGCCCGTAGAGGCCTGCCCAGAGGGCCCGGCGGGTTCTCTTCTTAGGGGACTTCACGGGTTGTCGGACACAGGGCCCAGAACCCCAGAACCCCAAGGTATCTGCTAGGAAGCAGACCCCTGAGATATTGAAGGCGTTTTATTTGACTTCGTGAGAGTAAAGAGCGTAATTTGAGACACAATGAAAGCATTCTTTATGAAAGGTGATGCAGTGTTTCCAATAGATTTGAGTTATGGCCTGTGAGATAAGGGGGTTAGAGTTTACAAAAGAACCAACACAGTATTTTTTCGGTATCATTTGGCAGAATACTTAACTTCCTGGGATCGAGAGATAAAAGGCAGCAAGTACGGACAATGGCTGCAACTGACGAGAATCCTCTACTCAGACTAAACACACACAGGGGCTGACCAGGGGGCCAGCTTGGGAAGGCCTATTTTTCGCTTATTTTCCTGTTTTGATTGCAGGCACGAGAGGAGCGGCAAACTATTTTAAAGGATGCTTGCGCACACACCCAATGTCCCAGCTCCGGTGCTCTTGGGAGGAGGGGAGGAGGCTGCAGGGTGCTGTCTGGCGTGATGTGGAGGCGCGTGTAGCCGAGGGGGCGGACTAAGCATTAGGTGGGAGGTCACCCAGTTTTATAACAGGTCACACCCTGTTGCAAATTAAGCACACAGGACAATAGTGTAGAGGACAGGACAGTGAGGAGGACAGGACAGAGGACAGTGAGGAGGACAGGACAGTGAGGAGGACAGGACAGAGGACAGTGAGGAGGACAGGACAGAGGACAGTGAGGAGGACAGGACAGTGTAGAGGAAAGGACAGAGGACAGGTCAGAGGACAGTGTAGAGGACAGGACAGAGGACAGGACAGTGTAGAGGAAAGGACAGAGGACAGGACAGAGGACAGGACAGTGTAGAGGAAAGGACAGAGGGCAGTGTAAAGGACAGGACAGAGGACAGGACAGGACAGGACAGGACAGAGGACAGGACAGAGGGCAGTGTAAAGGACAGAGGACAGGACAGAGGACAGGACAGAGGACAGGACAGAGTAGAGGACAAGACTGGGGACAGGACAGAGTAGAGGACAAGACTGGGGACAGGACAGGGTAGAGGACAGGACAGAGTAGACGACAGGACAGAGGACAGGAGACATGACAGAAGACAGGACAGAGGACAGGACAGGACAGAGTAAAGGGCAGTACATAGGACAGGACAGGGTAGAGGACAGGACAGAGGACAGTACAGAGGACAGGACAGAGGACAGGACAGAGGACAGGACAGGACAGAGGACAGGACAGAGGAGAAATAATGAAATAGGTAGATAGGGAGATCTTGCTGGCAGAATGAGGTTATTAGATCAAATCCGACCACATACTGTCGGGCCGATCTAGATGCCTAATTGCACATATGTTCTGGAATATAAATATACATATTTATTTGAATAATTTTTTTACTGGTTTTGGAACGCGTCTCAATAATTTACAAAGATAGTTTGAGAAACATGAATCTCTCAAACACGTATCTAGTGTTCCCTATTATATGGAAGAGTGCTATGATATTTGGAGAATAGTTCCTCAGAGACCATACAAGACACACAAGTTATGATGTGGACAGCGAGGAACAGGGGAGAGGGCGCTGCGTGACCACAGCCAGCAGAACAGGAAGGGAGAGGTAGGAGAGAGGAAGGGAGAGGTAGGAGAGAGGAAGGGAGAGGTAGGAAAGACGGAGACACGAACTGAGGTGGGCCGCCACCAGCGGACAGGGGGGTCAGGACAAGCACCTCATAGAGATAAGTAACAATTAGAGGAACTATAGCCCACAGAAAAATCTACTGTAGCCTCTCCTTGAAAGAGACAATAATAAAGAAAGAGTCAGAGAGGGGGGAGAGAGGGAGAGAGAGAGAGAGAGAGAGAGAGAGAGAGAGAGAGAGAGAGAGAGAGAGAGAGAGAGAGAGAGGAGGGAGGGAGGGAGGGAGAGAGAGAGAGGGAGAGAGAGAGAGAGAGAGAGAGAGAGAGAGAGAGAGAGAGAGAGAGAGAGAGAGAGAGAGAGAGAGAGAGAGAGAGAGAGAGAGAGAGAGAGAGAGAGAGAGAAAGAGGGAATGAGAGAGGGGGTAGAGAGAGAGGGAGGGGAGGGAGAGGGAGAGTGGGGGGATGAGAGAGGGGGGAGAGAGAGAGGAGAGAGGGAGGGGACTAGGGTGAGAGAGAGTAGTCAGAGACAGCAACAAGAGTGTGAGCGAGATGGCTGTTGGTAGTTTGTATTTTTGTATTTTTAGCGCTGTTATTAACGTTGTTAGAACTAACCAATGGGAGCTGAGAGTATCTGCATGAACTCTGCTAAAATGCTCTCAGCTTTGTCCGTTGTTTTGTAAACGTGTTTTTGTCATTTCTTGTCACTGAAAGAAAGGGCTTGGATATGCAGGCCAAACTGAAATCCACATTTTATTATTGCTTTCCTCATATTATGTTCATTATTGTCCCATTGCACCGAAAATCTGAACACATACATGCAAGTGCAGAATCTTTGATGTCAATAATATTTATTAGTAGTAGTATAAAAACATAGTAGTATTTCTCCGGGCTAAGCGAGGAAACATACCAAACTGTCTGCATGTTTATTATGATTGGACGATGCCACATTTCAAGGCTTGTGGACCGAAGTGTCAGGCTGGAATGTGGACTGTCATTGTCTACGTTTATGTAAGACTTGTCTGTGGCAAGGGAGAAAAGGCCCATGTCTCGCTCTCTGGTGGGGGGTTTAAGGTCTCCATATCCTCTTCCACTCAACGCATTGTTTCAATTTCACCACAGATTAATATCTTGTTTAAACAGCCCCCAGACACACAGCGCGCCATCGCACCGACTCCATGCCTCTCTGAGTCTGTCTCTGCAGCCTCGCCGGGCCACTGGGGGTCAATGCATCTGAAGCATGTTTAGACCATAACAAAAACAGCACTTGTGTTGAAGCCAGTATTAATGAAGTCCATTCCTGAGTGATTCAGGAACCCCACTCACACCTTGGGAGGGCTCCGCTTGTTTGGACGTTAGAGAGGAGATGATGTTTTTGTTTAGCTCCAGACTGGCTCCAACCACGCGTTGGGAGAGATCCTTCCACCGGTGGAGTAACCTCATGTTGCATCAGCTCATTTAAAAGCAATAGGACCAGCGCCACTATAATAATACATAGGATCCAGACTGATACCCTATGTTTTTAATGACAGAAGACCTCCTGATTGGTGGATTCACGTTTTTCTCCACACGAGGTCACTGCAAGGCCGACCTTCCTGGTGTGCAGACTAGTTGGTGTTAGCTGGTTGGCCATTGATTTGTTATTTTGAGGACTTTGAAACACTCTCCAAATAGCACAGACATAATGACTACAAAATCCCAAATAATTACGCTGCGATTGGCACGATTTGGCAAGTTTGAAGAATGACATGAGCTTCTCCACGTAGCCCTTTGCCACCCGCCATGGGAGTAGGCCCACTTCATTCATTAGACGCTGACACAAATACAAAGACTCCATGACCATTGTTGCTTTGTTGGAACTTGAGTCTGTTTTAATTTCTCCTGAGATACTGATCTGCATGTGTTTTGATTGATTAGGACTTGACGCACCAAGCCAGGCTGATGAGGTACAATTTGTGACATTTCGGCATCAAAATATCAAAAAACTACAAGAAATATGTTATACATATTTTTTCGCTGTTTACTTTCGTTTTTCTAATTGTTTCCAACAATTTTGAAATCCAGAGAAATGTGAGCCTTACGACAATGTGCTACTTTGGCAAGGGGCACAAGCCAGCCACCAAGCTAATGCATAGTTTTCCACTTTACTTGTGTGGGTCGTTTTTTTGTGGGAAACGATGCCATTCTCCATTTATAGTGTTACTGTTTCCAATACATTTACTAACTTTGAAAGGGTAAAATCTTACTTCATTGTACAGCTGCTCGCAGTGCAGTCATTCGCTCTCGCTCTCTCTCCCACCAACCAACTGGCAACGAGCCACCTGTAAAAAGCCCCTTCTCTCCGTTCACACTGTGGATCAAAACACACAGGATGAGGGAATCCATTCATAGAATCAATAGGGAGTTTACAGATTAATAAGACAGATGCCAGAAACACCAAAAAACTCAATGTGAATAAAAAGTATAAATCTCAACAAATACTCTACTACAATATACTTGTTGAGTACATCCTGTAAAACTGCAATATTTTCCAACAATATACACATATGTCAAGTCAGTTTAGGTGGTATGATATACAGTCTAAGCGTGTAATTGTAAAACATAGTAGCCAATCAGCCGTGATCTTCGTCTGCCAGACCTGTAAAGACCTGTAGTCCTGTCTGAAGGACCAACGATATCAGGTTAGCCCAGCCCACACACACACACACACACACACACACACACACACACACACACACACACACACACACACACACACACACACACACACACACACACACACACACACACACACACACACACACACACACACACACCGTGTTTCCTGCGGAGAGCCCCTCTGCAGTCCAGCTCTGGGGAGACCGGCGATACAATCTGTGATCAGAAGAAGTCAAGCTGGGGGGTTGATCCCTGAACCAAACCGCCATCAGGTGTGATTGGATTTCACAGGAAGAATACAGTTCCTTATGGCTACACGGTTTAAACACAAGGCCCCGCAAACAGGCATCCATTGCAAGCGGATATGAACACCTCGTAATAACACACCTCCAACATCAGCAACAACTGCCTTGTTCTGATGTTACACAGTGCCATAGATTGTGTATCTTGTACCCCCCTTGTAGCGACTCTCAGGATGAACAAACGAAGAGGAGGATGGGGGAGGGGGGTTGTTCTGCCAATATACTTTGAGATGGGGGGGGGGGGGGGGGGGGGGCATGGGGTTAAGTTGGATATGCATGGTTATGTTATGATAAGTATATCCCGTAAGGAGAAGGAAAGTTTAGATTTGATTAATTCATCATTGTATCATTCAAGTCAAATCCTTCTAGCAGTAGGACCCAGGGGTGTAGAGGGTCTCTCGATAGGAGCCGGCCAAGCACACCTTTATGGGTTCTCCGGACCAGAGATGTGTGAATCCTCCCAAAGCAGTTCAACACAATGATAAAAAAAAAAATGAAATTTTGAGCCATGTCATTGGCTAAGGAGCGTCTGACAGGAAAAACAATGGCTGTTGGGGCCAGGGTCCGCTATATATGGAATTCAAAAGACATCCACTTTTAATGCTCGACAACAATCACTAGACCATAGCGTGTCTGGGGCCACAAGATGACCGCTTCAGTGGCCGTGTATAGGAATATTTACACGGAGGAACGCTTTAAACAGACTTATGGAAAAGAGGACAGGGCGCCCGGCAGTCTGTTACTCGGGAAAAGACTCGCTCAGAAATGCAGGTGTTCTCGGCGAGCGTTTCTCCACCTGTTGAGCGAGCGCGTCCCGATCTTCAGCTGGCTGCCCAGGTACAGGCTGAGGAAATGGCTTCTAGGAGACACCATAGCGGGACTCACTGTCGGTATTCTGCACATACCCCAAGGTAAGTAATTAAGTAAGTAAGTAAGTAAGTAAGTAAGTAAGTAAGTAAGTAAGTAAGTAAGTAGCCTAAGTAAGTAAGTAAGTAAGTAAGTAAGTAGCCTAAGTAAATAGATAGGCCTACTTTATTCATCCCCTATGGGAAATTCAGGTATCCAGTAGCAACAGACAGACAGTACAGTACAGTTGACAAACTGACAAAATGGACTAACAGTAAAAGTCAACAAAATAAGTCAATTAAGTCAATAAAAGTCAATATAAAGTGAGCAATATTGCACATAATTAAAACGGTGAAATGGATGAAAAACATGCCTTTGACGCTCAGACAGCACACTGAACAATCTTGGCCTACGATTTATAACAAAAAGGTGTGGACTGAATATATGTTTTTATGTTTAATATCCTACTTCTTAGTTTGTAATTTATAACATAAAGGAAAGAAAATGTATATTGGCAACTTGAAAAAAAAAAATCCCAATATTATTCCTTTATGTTAAATTACGACAAACAAAATGATTTATCTGTTTCCCAAAATGTGTTAATTTATGTAGAGCTTTTGCAATTAGGCATCGGTTGCTTTTTATAACCCAATCTATGTTTTACATGTCATTAACTGCTATGTTATAAAATTGAATAAGTTATATTAAATTGAAAATGACCATATTTATTTTTAAATTCCAGGTATGGCATTTGCTCTCCTAACATCTGTGGCACCAATCTTCGGTCTCTACACCTCCTTCTTCCCGGTTGTCCTCTACATGCTGTTCGGCACAGGCCGTCACGTCTCCACAGGTAACAGAAGCCTCGGAACCAGCCAACATATCACCAATTAAATATGCATGTTTAAATGTACTGCATGTACATTTCTATTTGAATTGGTACTTAAATGTAAACTTATTATATTTATTATAAGCAGTTAGGGCTTTTGATATATGTCAGACTGAGATATACTGACATATATCTGAAATAAACACTATTCTGAAGCTAAATCTAAACTACACCACACTATGCAACAATGTCTCAATATTAAAACGGTATGGATTCTCTGTGGACGTGAGGCCTCCCACTGACAATAGCGGTGCTGCTGTGACAGGTACGTTTGCCGTGGTGAGCCTGATGACGGGCTCGGTGGTGCAGCAGCTGGTTCCAGCGCCGCTGCAGCTTAACGCCAGCAGCCCGGAGGCAGCGGCCCTCGAGGCCCAGAGGATAGGGGTGGCCTCCGCCGTGGCCCTCCTCTCGGGAATAATGATGGTGACATACCGACCGCAACCGACTCAATGCACTTATCCACACACACACACACACGCACGCACGCACACACACACACACACACACACACACACACACACACACACACACACACACACACACACACACACACACACACACACACACACACACACACACACACACACACACACACACACACGCACCCACACACACACACATTCTAGCTCAAATCTTAGGTGTTATGTTGCTTGTTATCTCAAGTGATTTGGACCTTATTTTCAGATGTATGAATATAATTGGCTGATGCTGTTGTATGACGGAGGTCTATATGTATTAGTATGAACTATAAGGTGCTTCACTGCAAAGTGACTTACTGTGTGATGTTTCGGTCTATCTATACGTTTGTGAAGTACTTTTATTGTACTCTTGGGTTAGATACATGACATTAGTCATTACATTAGACTGGAGACATTTGGTTTGACCCAGAATGTTTTGGTTTGCAGTCATACAGCCCTGAGAATATCCTGCCATGACATTCCTGCCCCTAATATATGTATCTTTGTCTTTCAAACAAATAACTGATAATGCAGTGTTTTTTCATTATCATGTGTGTTTTAACCAATCATGTAGTGTGTTTCATTATCATGTGTGTTATAACCCATGTTATGGTGTGTTTCTAACCCATGTTGCGGTGTGTTTTTAACCCATGTGGCTGTGTTTCATTATCATGTGTGTTTTTAACCAATGTTGCTGTGTTTCTAACCCATGTTGTGGTGTGTTTCTAACCCATGTTGCTGTGTGTTTCTAACCCATGTTGTGGTGTGTTTTAACCCATGTTGTGGTGTGTTTTAACCCATGTTGTGGTGTGTTTTAAACCATGTTGTGGTGTGTTTCTAGCCCATGTTGTGGTGTGTTTCTAGCCCATGTTGTGGTGTGTTTCTAGCCCATGTTGTGGTGTGTTTTAACCCATGTTGTGGTGTGTTTTAACCCATGTTGTGGTGTGTTTTATCCCATGTTGTGGTGCAGCTCTGCATGTTCGTGCTGCGGCTGGGCTTCCTGTCCACCTACCTGTCGGAGCCCATCGTCAAGGCGTTCACCAGCGCTGCGGCCTTCCACGTCACCGTGTCGCAGCTCCAGAGCATGCTGGGCCTGCGGCTGACGCGCCACACCGGGAACTTTGCCCTGTTTAAGGTAAGCCCTGTTGTGCTATTTCAGGTCCTGCTCACTCCAAGATGTCGGGGGAGCATCTGGAGCCACAGTCGTCATGGGTCATCCATCCATCCATCCAACCATTCATCCTCCATCCCTCTTCCCTTATTTTTTTAGTTTATTTTAATGCATTAAACTCCTTAGGAAACATAGTAGCTTATCTCAAATCAACGTCGTTACCTTTTATACATCACCACCATTCAGTCATCAGTGCACAGCGGATATACCAGCCACAACCACACAACATAGAGCTCTGACATGGCAATATTCCCCCTGCTGTATCGCATGCAACAAACCTTCAACCCCTGCAATTAAATGGTTTCCTTCAACATCTTCCTAGTCCTGGTGTTGAGGAGCCCAGTGAAGCCGTCTGGTTGGCGTGGGGCAGGGTCACCTGCTACATGAGGGTTGTGATGTTTGTGGTGCCTCAGACCCTAGCCTCTGTGATGGAGAACCTGCCTCAGACCAACATGGCCGAGCTGCTCATCTCCTTGGTGTGTCTGGCCATCCTGGTCCCGGTGAAGGAGGTCAACACGCGCTACAGGAAGCGCCTACGCACACCGATCCCAGTGGAGATCCTGACGGTCAGACATGCTACACAGCTTAACACAATTTTGTGTATACACTAGGGGTGGGAATCACAGGGTACTTCACGATATGTGATACAGCGATTCTGCAATAATCAATATATTGTTGACATCCTATAACGATGCATCACGATATATGTCTAACAATTAATACAAAATGAAGTGCTGGATTTTGGTCTTTATTCATGTTTTGTCTTTGGTTAGTTAACTTCCGTTAAAGTTTCCTTCATTCATGTGTTGAGTGCCACCTCGGGGAGCAGGGAAATCTGTTTAGAGCGCCCTATTTTATTAAATAAAATATTGATATTTCTGGCGATATTTCCTGTCTAACTCTTCAGGAATAAAGCACAAAAATGCAAAATAAATTCTTACATAATATAATGTATATATATATTAATAATAATATATATTTTAAAATATAAAAATATTAAAATATTATATTGATATTTGGCGCCAGTGTATCGATATATATTTCGTCCCGCCCTAGTACACACACGATGTATGGATCAAAGTACTGCTTCTATTATGCTGAATACCGTCTTTCTAATAGCACAGTCCTGCTTCTAGTATTCTATATTGTCAAGGTTTTGTGGTTGTAGTGAGTTGCATGGAGTCTTTCTATATTATCAAAGTACTGGGTATAGGAACCTCAAAACAGTCATTCTTTGTATTTGTATATAAAGAAAAAATTCTGTCTTTCTTTATTCCAGGTGATCATAGCTACCGGAGTGGCTTATGCCCTTTCTCTGGACTCCACTTGTGACGTCCAGATTGTTGGCCATATCCCTGCCGGGTAATAGTTCGTACATGTGGTGAATTATTTGGTGAGGTGTTCCAGTTTCTTAACCTCTTGTGTCCCCCTCCCTCCCCATAGTTTCCCAAGCCCTCAGATGCCGGCCTTGCACACATTTCCTGACATTGCTGGCGACACAGTAGCCATAACGTTTGTTGGCTATGCTGTGTCGGTCTCCCTGGCGATGATATATGCTGATAAGCATGCGTACTCTATACACCCCAACCAGGTACCCGGCTCTGTAGTTATAAACACACATACTCTATATAGCCTCTGTTTGTTGTTATAAACACACATACTCTATATAGCCTCTGTTTGTAGTTATAAACACACAGACTCTATACAGCCTTTGTTTAAACACACAGACTCTATACAGCCTCTGTTTAAACACACAGACTCCATACAGCCTCTGTTTAAACACACAGACTCTATACAGCCTCTGTTTAAACACACAGACTCTATACAGCCTCTGTTTGTAGCTATAAACACACAGACTCTATACAGCCTCTGTTTGTAGCTATAAACACACAGACTCTATACAGCCTCTGTTTAAACACACAGACTCCATACAGCCTCTGTTTAAACACACAGACTCTATACAGCCTCTGTTTGTAGCTATAAACACACAGACTCTATACAGCCTCTGTTTGTAGCTATAAACACACAGACTCTATACAGCCTCTGTTTGTAGCTATAAACACACAGACTCTATACAGCCTCTGTTTGTAGCTATAAACACACAGACTCTATACAGCCTCTGTTTGTAGTTATAAACACACAGACTCTATACAGCCTCTGTTTGTAGCTATAAACACACAGACTCTATACAGCCTCTGTTTGTAGTTATAAACACACAGACTCTATACAGCCTTTGTTTGTAGTTATAAACACACAGACTCTATACAGCCTCTGTTTGTAGTTATAAACACACAGACTCTATACAGCCTCTGTTTGTAGTTATAAACACACAGACTCTATACAGCCTCTGTTTGTAGTTATAAACACACAGACTCTATACAGCCTCTGTTTGTAGTTATAAACACATACTTTATTCAACCCAACCGGGGACCCCAGCTTTTGGTAATTGATTCAATCTTTTCATTTTCCATCATGTCTTTAAAAAACATGTTATAGCGTAAAAAAATGTCCCAATCAAAAACAATGAGTCCAGCTATTATCCTGTACTCTCTTGCCTTCATAATTAACTGATGTTTTACCACATTGCAGTGAACTCTTATGCCCTCTCATAAAAAAGCTCTGCCCTTCAGAAGATACTTGGTTGGGCACATTGTGTGTAGACTAACTCTGTATTTGTATCTAAACTATTTTCACTGGGTAACGTGCAAATAGCTCAGGGCCTGCATCGTTTTCTATTCAACAGTGATCAATCTCAAACATCACATTGATCTTCTTAGATTTAATTTGAAACATAATCCAAATCCTAAAATCCTTTCTCAGAACAAAGCAGAAATGGCAGCCACTTTTGTGGGATCTCTGTTCCTCATGAAGAAACGGGAGAGTACAATCTCGTTCTAGACTATGAGTTCCATTCAGTCAAGAGAATGCATTGCATTTCATATGGTCCTTGCATCCTATTCATTTGAAATTGTACCTTTGTATGTGTCCCATGTATGTTGTACGCGCCTGAGTCACCTGGCGTCCAACTTGGTTTTGGTCCATTGGTTGAAGCTAACCTGTGTGATACCTGTGTGTCCTTCAGGAGCTTCTGGCCCACGGCATCTCCAACACTGTGTCCTCCTTCTTCACGTGCTTCCCGAGCTCAGCCACCCTGGCCACCACCAACATACTAGAGAGTTCGGGAGGATTCACACAGGTTGTCTACTCAGTGCTCACACACCATAGACTGTATTTATCCCCAAAGGGGATAGTGGGCTGGTCCCCATGTACACAATAATAAAACCAGACCATTCCAAGAGGGCTTGGTCATTGCTCAGTGTACAATATTCAAAAGTAATTTATTAAAACCACTGCGACCAATCATTTGATCACTGGCTAGTACTGGCCAATGTTTAATGTTGGCTGAAGTGAGATTCATAACCCTGTAAAAAATCATTTTGCATAGGTGTTCAACTTTTTGACAGCTTAAAAATGACAGAATCTGGTTATTTATAATGACTCTGCATAATGTGAATAAAAAACATGCATAAAATGTATAAAATGAAAGCCTGCGAGTGTACGACTTGGTGTCTATAATTTTAAATATCGTTGACCTCTCTGAAGAATCTGTAATGCTATAATTTTGTTTCCATCGAAAACAGATATCAATTGCAGACTAGGCAACCTATAATAATCCAAATGTTGGTTCCCATGCAGCTTTCTGGGTTGTTTACCAGCCTGGTGGTCCTTGTTGTGCTGCTCCTGATTGGTCCCCTCTTCTACTTCCTGCCCAAGGTGTGTGTTTTATGAGGCATGAGTGTTTTCTTTATGAGCAAGAAAGACAAAAGCGTAACTCATTAACTCAATCTATCTACTATCTAATTAAGTCTAACTGACCAATTCAGACCAACTTAAAACCACTCTGACCAACTCATGATGCCTCCTCTCTAACTCAGACTAACTAAGTGTCTAACTCATGTCTAGCTGAGACATACTCATATCCAACTCAGGTTGAACTCAGACTAACTCATGTCTAACTGAGACTTACTCATATCTGACTCAGGTTTAACTCAGACTAACTCATGTCTTGCTCTTGTTTTTCTGAGACTTACTCATATCTAACTCAAGTTGAACTCAGACTTACTCATATCTAACTCAAGTTGAACTCAGTCTAACTTGTGTTTAT
>NC_079412.1:8017629-8100129 GCF_026213295.1 Gadus chalcogrammus | reverse complement strand
AACACAGAGATCTACAGACCTATGCAAAACCACAGCAAGGTACACACACGCACGCATTACAAAAAAAACAACACAAATCTTTTGTTCTAGCTGTTCACAGTTTCCATGGATAACCATGTACGTTATTCCAGGTACCTAACAACGGGGTTATTGATGTCTGTTGCCTCCACAGTGCAGCGAGGTGGCGGGGGTGAAGATCCTCACCTACAACGGCCCCATTTACTACGGGAACCGCAGCTTCTTCAAGGAGGAGGTGAGCCGTCTGCTGGGCCTGACGCCGGAGAGGATCCGCAGCCTCGAAAAGACCAGGAAGGCCCTGGAGAAACGCCAGAGAGACACCACCGTCAGCACCGTGGTACGTCTAGCAGCAGGCCTACTCTCTGTCCGTCCCGAAGTAGGGCTACTCTCTGTCCAAGCCTTGTCCACGTCTAGTAGGAGGCCTACTCTCCAAGCCTGCTCCAGCACTGCAGTAATGTACTAGTAGGCCTACTTTCTGTCCAAGCCTGGCACAGCACCAAGGTGCATTTACTAGTAGGTCCACACAAACTATGGGGCTTGTGTGAAAGCTTTGTTTTGCAGCTCGGACGAATAGTGTTGTGGGGCTGGTTTTGGTTTGCTAGTCATTGGTAGTATGTTATGTTGTATGGTACTGCATTGCTCGTCTCGTAGCTATAGACCCTCTTTCTGTTGAAAAACGATAACATTATTTTGTTGCCGAGCTTAGGGTGGAGAAACACTGAATCCGTTGATCTGAATATGTCCTGCAATGATAGAATGGTCTTCTGTCAGTTATCAAGTGTTTGTATACAACTTTATGATGATAGGACGCCTATGTTACTATATTGTGCTTTAGTATTTCCATTTAATAACTAACTACATGCCTGTCTCTATCTTAAATGATGATGGCGGCGTTGAGCTGCAGAGAAGACCTGCTCTCGGAATTAGACTGAACCTAACCTCATTCAACAATAAAATAAGCACTTAGAATGTCAAACAGATTGTATTGTAACCTGGTATGGAAGAACTCTATCTAAAGTTAACCAACACGCTCTCAAAATCATGTTAGGTACTTTGCTCTCCTCCTTTCACAAAAGTAAAACGCTATGATTATGAGACATTGCTGTGGAACAAACGCAGTATACAAGATGCTTACAGTTCTATAGGATATGGTTATAGTAAATAGAGCAATTGGCTATATCTTAACGGCATTGCATTTTGCGATAAAGTAACCTACATCTCATTAAAGTGTTAAGGATCAACTTAACCACATAATTGTTGTATTATTTGTGTGTTTGGCCCTGGTCATACCATACCTCCCCTTGTTTATCTAAGAGAGTAACAAGATCAGTCACCTGTTCCTCCTAGTTTCCCAATTTCTGATTCGGTGGACATGACCAACCTCCACTGTCACATATCCAAACCAACAATAGACAATACTTAATTTCTGCCTCTCAACAACGCAGATGGATACTATTCATATTTGCCCCAAGGCATTGCTTTGTTTTGTCTGATGCTAGCGCTGATTCAATCATGATGTCACCTGAAAAAGGCTATATTGTATTGTATTCTTATATCATAGTATTTGTGAGGTATTCTAAGTATAATTGAATGCATTTTATTCTCTGATTTTCCAGGAAAGAGGCGTTGCAAATGCATCATTCTCATCAGATAATGAGTTATTAAAATCTGGTAAGATTGGAGGAAAATTGCGAGAAGTTATGTTGAGAATGTGAGTGACAATAAATCATAAATCACCATGATTATTTATTAATCTTTTTCGTCCTATCATACACAGCTGAGAAGGAAGTCCAGGCTCTACTAATGGACTGCAGCAGTGTGATATTTGTTGATGTTGCTGGAGCCAGACTCCTTATACAGGTAGGTCTGTAAATCCCAGGACAGATTAGTTTCCCGTTGCCAGATCCATGCACAGACCTGGTAATCATGGTTTGTTTTTTCCTTTCCAGATGTGCATTGATTGCCAGAAAGTTGGGGTTTGCATATACTTAGCAAACTGCAATGGTAAGGCAGAGTCTCAATGATGATATCTTATGTGAATAGAAACTCGATATACTAATACACCCATCTCCATCTAGAAAGGGTCTTAAAGATCCTCACCTCCAGCGGTCTGATGAACTACATGAATCCACAGCACATCTTCATCACGGTGCATGATGCCGTGGTCTACATTCAGCACCTCAAGGTATGGCTCAATAATATGACCTCAGAACTCCATCATGGTATCTATCTCATCGCTGCTCTGCTGTGTGTGGAGTGATCAATGTCACCTATGTTTATGTTCACTGCAGGAGAAGACCCCCGACACCACAACTGTCTGGGTGTGAGATGTTCCTGTTCCTCACGGATCCACCCGATGACGCACGAACAAGGGCCGGTCCGTTTCAGACAGAGACTGTCAGGTCTCACCAGCGCCGGTGTTTTTGTGTCAACTGTATGTTGTGGAGGCTCGGAGGGATCTGACCAAACCGCTGCACCTGCTGATTTGTCTAATTAGCACACCTTCAATAAGATGGGGGAGAGGAGCTAATTACTGGCATCAGATGTTGTGGTGTTTGGTGAGCAGGCGAGCAGTAGAACGCCAGTCCTCTGGGCTCCAGGGCGGCTGATGGGCTCCAGTGTGGGTCCGTGTTTGTTCCTGAAGACGGTTGCTCAAACTGAGTGACTGCATGCCAGAGTTTCAAAAACAAAATAGGCAGAAGGAAAAGACGTAGCGTCTAGTGTTGCACTGTTGTAAAAAAGGGCTAGCATCCCATTCCAGTGATACTATGCCATATGTTTGGAAGATCATGATAGAATCCCAGATATGGTTTAATAAAACATGGGTATATTGGCACACGTGAGTTCTACATGAAAATCTATTCCCCTTTAACGTAACACATAAAACCAAAAAAACAGTGCAATAAATGAAATGTAAACGAGTTATTGGACTTAAAAACTTGTGGAAAGTCGATACTATTTGATATTTATTTGATATTCTTTATTTTTGTTTTGCGTCTTAAATGGCACTATTAGACAAGCCTAATGAAATGCACCGGGTAAAATTATAATACATGTCATATCTGCTTATGCCATATACTGAATGCTATCACATATTGCCTTGAAATATTCTTTAACAACATTATAAGATCTATACAAGTGTCTACATAATTGAACTGTTGCCTGTTTTAAGCATTTTTTATGGAGATCATTTTATCATTTATTGGCTTATAAGATTCTGTCTTTCTACATAGTTTTGATACTTATTCTTTATGTACATTACATGCCATGAAAAACAATGATACATGGAAAAATGTATGTTGTTGAAACGTCAGCCTCGTTAAGATAAATCGATGGAATGTGAAGTATTGCTTCTCTTCAGACTACGGTCAGGTGTGTGGCTACCTCAGGGTTGATCTGAACAGTACAGCACGCGTCGGGCAGCTTCTGGAAAGGTACACAAACATTACACAGACTCCTCTGGGATTGATAAGGTTAAATTTACATCTAAACAATAGACCATTGTTTCTTGTTCGCCTCTATCATCTTTCCATTCAAATTGTGAAATATTACAAGGGCTTTCTTCCAAAGTATGTTCACCACAAATGAGTGAATGATTATCGAAATGGACACATACAGACGTTACAAAGCAATTGAGTTAATGTGTAGTGATACATTCACACTCTAGTGCTCTCTGCTGATACGATGGCAGTACTGTTTATTTTCATTGTGTCAGTGTACCCCATCATTAGAAGGTTACCTTGACCTGATAAAAATATATATGTAGTGCAAGTTCGAAACCGGGCCAAATAAAAGCAAAACACTAATTATTTGCGTGCTTGATGTTGGTTTGGCCAAGCTTCTGTTTTTTCCAGTGCATATTTCAAAGAGGCCTCTAGACGCTATAGGCCTTCTGGGTGTTCGCTTTAAAGCTCAAGGAGTGTTCGCTAATTGGAAGGAAGTAGTCAAAGTAGTAAGTGAGGAAAAGTCCACTTCAATATAAACAGTGTAATCTGGACAGGGCTCTGGACGTATATCTATAAGCGACACAAACAAGCAAGCCCGACTGCTCGCAGCGACAAATGCACGCACAAATACAAATATTGGATAAGAAAATCCAGTAGCAACCTAAGTAAACCGTATGCTTAACTGAGTAAAATGTAACGGCAAATAAACAGGATTATGCTTTGAGGGTTTTTTTACGGGTTTAAGGATAACCAATAAAATATGTAATTGATATTATTCTCATTCGTTGTGACAAAAGTAATAGCAGGATAGTAAAATGTAGTTTGTGTAGCCGTGTTGTAGTAGGTTAGTCACGTTGTGGCTTTTGCACATGCAGAACAGCGCAGATCAGAAAAACATCCAACCTAAATACTAATCATGCATGAAACCACAGAGGAGGCGAGATTGAGCCACTCAGTAATTTTTCGGTTCTGTCTTAAATGTCATATATATGCACACTATATTTACACCTACAGCGTAACCTACTAAACTACCTGTTACGTTATTGTAATGCGTCATGTCTCCAAAGAGATGCGTTGGCGCCCTCTAGCGGCGGAAAGAGGGCAATGATCCTCACATTACCCAAGGCGATGGTGTGATCCAGAGTGATAGATATAACAGAGTGGCGACACTTCCATTGGACTCTTTTTATGTCCATGCTCCGTTGTAGCGTTTTTTGCCGCCTACTTCCGGGGTATGGAGCCTCGCATAGTTCCAAAACATCCATTTACGGCGGAGGAGATCATTTCATTTCCATTGCCGTCGAGTAACTTCTGAGGTAAGTCAGTGCATTAAATAGCTACCTCTTTTGAATTGTCATCTGTCTATATTGTATCAGAGGCCCTTTATGATGCATATACTGATATTTATTTGTGTATGCACAGCGTAATTATGTATATTTTTATCTTTGTAGACGACAGATTGCCTGCTAGTTTGTTAGCTCGACTTCGCCATCTGTGAAGGTATCTCCGGGGGTAAATTGATTAAATTGCTACCTCTTTTGAATTGTCAACTCTCTATATTATATCTGAGGGCATTTATAATGCATGTAATGATCTTTATTTGTAGGCCTATGTATACAGCATAATTATATATATAGCCTATTTTCATCTTGGATTTATCTTGGTCATTGCCTGGGAGTTAGGGGAGCATACCTATGTTCCCCGGGTCCTATCCTATGTTCCCTGCTTTTTATGTGACCGGGGAACATAGGACCCTGTGAGCAAATAATTTTTTCGTAGGATGGTAGGGGCAAATTCCGCCTTTTTTTGCCTCTGATTCGCTTTTGATTGGTTAGAATGGCTCTCCTCCGATTGGTTAGGGTTAGGGTTAGGTTTAAGGTTAACCCTCACCCTAACCGTAACCCTAAACCTGACCCTAACCCTTTGCACCCGGGGAACATAGGACCTGGGGAACATAGGGATGACCCCCTAGTTAGTCAGCTCGATTTCGCCAGCTGTGGAGGTATCACTGCACCAGAAGTTAAGTAGTGGATCTCTGACAACTTTTATTTAGTTATTGATGTAGGATTACTAGAATCAATAAGGTTGATTAACGACGGGTTTAATCTGCTGAACCTGACGGTGTTAGCTACGGTGTTGGAGTACTGTGTGTCTGATGCTATAGCTAGTAGAAATAAGGTTGCTTTTGTTTAATTATACCCTTGAAAAGGCTGGTGGATTACATATATGAATAGAAATTATTCAACACAAAAAATATGAGCCATAATGACGAGCTTTCAAATGTTATTACACAGACAGTAGTGTCATTCTTTTTTTTTCATAATGTAAGCTTCTGTCCACCCCTTCCCAAACTTGGCAGCAATTTGGCCATGTGTGGGGAAACTCATTGACCTACAGGCTATTCAAGGTCTGGTCTGATTGTTTTCACTCTCCTGCAGGTGGTGGCTGCTGGTGCTGGTGGTGGCTGCTGGTGCTGGTGGTGGCGGGTGCTGATGGTGTATGTGGCTGATGGTGTATGCGGCTGATGGTGTATGCTAGGGCCCGACCGATTCATCGGCCTGCCGATTTAATCGGCCGATTATAGCCTTTTTGAAAATAATCGGCATCGGCCAAAAAGACGCAGATTACAACCGATTTTTTTTTTTTTTTTTTTAAATGTTATTGCGCTTAGTATCCTGCAGATTGCGCTCCTACTCGCCTTGCTAACTAACAACTTTAGCTGGAGTAAAAAAGAGGAGATTTTTACCGTACAACATGAAAGCACGCTCGCTCAGGCAGCTGCGCGCTCACCTCACCAATGTACACAAGACGCGTTGTTTGAGCATGTTGTGCCTGTTTTTCTTTAGGTCCCAGGCCATGTTAATTTGTTATACTGTAGACTCTAACGGTGAGACCATACTGCTCAGCACGCACGTGTTAGTCGCTGTTCACGAGCGCAGCACATTGGGACATTGGCACGTTAGTTATTTATTTTACATTTTACATTACGCTCATTTTTGACTGTAAATGTATGCTTAAACACTCAAAGGTTCTGTATTCAATTCACATATTCGTCAAAAGTGTTTAAAGTATATTTAAGGTATCAAAAACTATGTTTTATATGCTTCTTTTTTTTCTTTTTTTTTTATCGGCCGATTAAATCGTAATCTTAATTTTTCTCAGAAAATAATCGGCATCGGCACTCAAATATCAATATCGGTCGGGCCCTAGTGTATGCGGCTGATGGTGGATGCTGCCGATGGTGGATGCTGATGGCGGTGGCTGCTGCTGCTGGTGGCTTGAACTGGCTTGTGCCGGCGAAACACTGCTGCTGCAGGTTGCTGCTGCTTGAGGCGATGGCTGCTTGAGCGGGCTGGTGTTGGCGAAGGATGGTGGTGTCGACTTCTGCTGCTAGGGGTGGCGGCTTGTGCTGGCGACGGCTGTTGGTGGCGGCGGTGGCGACGGCTGGGATTGTTGTCCTTCCTTTCCACCTGATGCACGTTACTATCCTTAACCTCAGCCTGATGTATGTGGAGTATTTTCTTTGTTTATTAATAACTTATAATATTCCTCCTTGTTCCTTCACTTTGTTCTTGTTTTACAACGCACACCTGTTTACACATTTGTTGTTCTTGTTCCACACATGACTTAAATTGTTTATTTATTGATACCCCCTGGCCCTACTTTGCTGTTCTTGTTCACACTTACTGTATGTTTGCTTTGTTGTTCTTAGTCCTTGTTCCCACTTGTTTTGGTTCCACAAACCTCAGCCTGATACATGTTGAAAGGATTTTTTTCTCAAACACTGGGTCCAGCTTTAATGGTGCATCCTCCTTTGCAGCGTGCAGATGTGAGGCAGTGGAATCTGCATTTCCTGGAGGGTTTTATAACCAGTGGTCCATTTTACTTGTATTGCTTTTTAAATGTTCTCCTTTCCTCACCGTATTTCTCTCGTTAACACTTATATACAATATTCATCCCTGTTCCTTCACTTTGTTCTTGTTTTTTCAAGTTGGATACACACACACACACACATTCTTGTGTTGTCTCACCCATTGTTTAATAAAGAAAATACTATTTCATTCATCCAACATTCATTTTTTATTCTTTAATATATGTGATACTTTGTGTATGACTTAGTCTTAAAAGTATGATGGTTGTGTGGTCAGCTCCTGCCTCATCAGAAGTTACCTGGAAACTAAATGCTAAATGGACTGTTGCTACTCTGCTTTCTCAATCGCTCTCTGACCACGGGTAAGTGAATAGGAATTACAAGCAAAATCAAGAAAATCCAATAGATCGGTTGTGCAAATATAATCGTCTTTGATTTCAGAACAGATGTAAGGTTAAGACACTAAAGTCAGTAGCCTAGTGCTACCCATGCTAACACGAACGTGAAGCTTTCCCTCAAACTTAAAAACGTATTTAACCCTCCAGTTATGTTCGTTTGTCAGGAACAGCAATGGTGTTCCTGGGTCAATTTGACCCGGTGCATGTTTATTATCCAAAAGATGTCCTAAACCAAAAAAATCCTAACAAGCAGTGTGAACATGTCATTACTAACTCCATTAGTAACTATTCTATCAATATTTGGTGCAATATTTGTTCAAACTTTTTTTTTTTTTTTATGTTTCACCACTTTATTATGGGTTAGGCCTTTATACCTTTCATCCACTTTGATATTAGGGCCTGGGTTATAGAGTAGTGAAAGTTGCTCTACTCACTTGTCCCACACTGTCCTAACAGCTGCCAGCTTGTCTCTCTCCCGTCTACCAGCCTTTGTCTCTCGATTATCAAATCTGATTACTCTGGAGAAAATGTGAAAAGACTCCAGAGACATTGTGCCTCGAAATATAGCCCTGCCTGTCTCTGCATCCCACAGACTGGCTGTCGATTCATCCTTGGACTTATAGACCCCCTGGATGAGGAGCCCCAAATACGCATCTAAATGTGTTTTGTCCACACATTTTTGGCACTATTTAATAGTGCCAAAATTAAATTTGAGCGAGAGCGTAAAAACATCTTTTGCGAGAGGTTTTGCGTGCGCTGAGGTAATTTGCGCGCGCGAGAGGCTGTTTTGCGCACGCTGAGGTAATTTGCGCGCGCGAGAGGCTGTTTTGCGCGCGCAGAGATCATTTGCGCGCTCGCAGTTAATATCTACGCGTGTGGAATAATATAATACGCCCGAATGCATCTTTTAGTGAATTAAGACACTAATGTGTCGCCATAGAGAGCGGTCATCACAGAGAGGTGCATCTCGTCGCATACTTAAGGCATAGGAGGGGGCAGGCCCGTCGCTATGGGCGGGCCATAGGGGGCCGCCCCCCCCCCCCACACACACAATGCTTGTGCCCCCCCACTTGAGGCACAGATCTCAAAAAAAGAAAAAAATATATGTTATATTATTATTTATATTATTAACGCTCCGTTCACTTGCATGGGCCCTTCACAACTTCTGGCGGTGAATTATATTTGATAATTCACCGTTGCCAAGTATAATTGACCGCTGTCAAGGTAAACAAAGGCTTTTTTGCCTCTAATGGCGAGACCTTTTTTCTTTTTGGCCTTTTTTGGGTGGGCTCAAGCTCACCCAAAACTTGCCTTAGCCCACCCTATTATTTCGTCCTCAAATCTAATATTCTACCTTTTTTTTTTACACAAGCAATGAGAGAATAGATGCTGTATAGGCTATAGGGTCATATTGCTGTTGGTTATGTTTAACGTGATGATTATGTGCTGCGCGAATAGAGGAAATATACATACTCTAGGCTAATAATAATTGTGCCCCCCTATGCATTTGATATGCCCCCCTTAAGACTCAGGTCTGGCGACGGGTCTGGGAGGGGGCGCTGTCAGCAGACTATTATTTAGACAATTATTAGCAAATTTCAATCTGACATTTTGACCGGAGAGTTAGAAAGGGCATATCGCGCTTCTGCCTTCTCACACCGCGAGACAGGTTTGTGGCTTTGAGTGTCGCGATTTCGGTTTCGATACGCGTATCGTTACAGCCCTAGTTTTGACCCTCCCCTGTTGAGTGTCCAATGAATGTGGTTGGAGTTTTCCCGCGAGAACAGAGAACATAAATGGTTCTTCTCGTCAAAAGTCATAAAAATTGCACCCGTGTGTGTGTGTGCGTAGGTGTGTGTGTGTGCGTAGGTGTGTGTGTGTGTGTGTGTGTGTGTGTGTGTGCACGTAGGTGTGTGTGCGCGTGTGTGTGTGTGAATTGGGTGAAATATGTCTCACAGTTGTAAAGAAAGAATTAGTCTGACATTTCTGACACCCGAACAGTATCTAGGCCTATGTGATATAAACATGCAGGGGGTGGTTGCAAATATGTGAGATGAACTATTTTCATATTATATGTTGATTACACTAATTAAGTCTAGCAGAAGAAGTTTCATACTGAAAATATACTTTTAACTATTTTTCCTAGATCTTCAAACTTTAAAACGGGTCAATTTGACCCGGAACATAACAGGAGGATAGTTTGCAGTTGTCACCCTACCACTCCAAATGTAAAACTGACATTTACAAAAATGCAACAATAGTCAGAAAAGTACTTGGGTATGTGTTTTTTAATTTATATTTACCATTCAATATTGCAATCGCTGCTGACCGTCCCATTGAAGAACACGGCAGCGCGGCGTGTTTTGAAACTATACAGGCTTACATGAACCACGTGACCACCCTTCCGGCGAGATCAGAGTGACGCAACTCTTCGCTCTGGTGTGATCCAGATGCCTCGGACACCAGGGTCGTGGCCTCTACGAATTCACTTTTTTGCATAGGAAATTTTCTTTCCTATGGAGATTACCTGGAAGTGCTTGGAGGAAAGTTTTGAATTCTAAAAATGCTTAGGAAAGGAGCCTCGATGCTTCCTTTAACCCTCCTTTAGCATAGGTTACTCCTGAGCAACCTTTGCGAAAGGAAATAGTGGTATCCCATAATCCTTTACGTCGGCAATATTTAAAGCAACATGCCACCGATGAAGTTCACCGACTCTACGCGAAGACGCATGAGAGACGCGGTAAAGCAGAAGAGAGAAGAAAATACAATTGATAATAATGGTCTGGATACCAATTCCAGAAATATATTATTTGAATCGAAATGAAATCATTGTTTGCTGGTTATTAAGCAGACAATATAATAAGAATAAGAAAATACAATTTCGACTTTTAAGAAAGACTACTTGGGGCAGTTAATTTCAACATCAACATAAATTGAGCTTTTTTTCCACATGTGAATTGGGTTTTCAACTGGCCTAAAATATTTTCGTTGGCCAAGTCCGACCTAAGTGATTCTCACTGTTGGCATGGCGACAACCTGAATGAAATCAACACGACAAGAACGCATGGATCAAAAGAGCGCTTGTTGTAGACCAACTTCGGAAAATTGTAGTTCCACCGTAGAGACGCTAGAGGTCAGCAATACTCACCGTCGCGCAATGGGAAAAGTGGAGTCGAATTCACAGCGCTGTCTTTTCCTATGTTCGAAAGGAAGCACCTTTCATCCCTCCTTGACCCGATGACGTTTTCCACAAAGGTTAAGGAAAGGAGGCATTTGACTATTCGTAGAGGCCCCTGCTCAATGGCGCAACATCAAGGAGAGATTTGCTTCCGCATCATGGGCGCCGGCCTAGCAACTCCCTAGGGCATGACGTGCCAGATACAGATATTTTCTCTAACTAGCATTGCAGCATCATAAGCGAGAGGTCTGAGCGAGCACAGTCACATTGTTTACCGACTATGGATGTTGGATGCTGAAGTCTGCACTTCAAGTCCTGTATTCAAATCAGGCTCATGGAGAAAAAAGCCATAGCTTGTGGAAACATGACTTGATGGAAGGAAAATAGATAAGGGAACCGAGATATGGGGGTTGGTGGTTGAAAGTGTGTTTGTGTACACAGAAACCAGATAAGGAACAAAGATAGACTGAATCGACAAATGCTAATTTGTTTAATTAAACATTATATAAATAGTGCAAACAGTAGTCATATTAAGCATTTTAAAAAAAAACATATCCCTGAGTAACCAGAAGCATATTCATCGCGTAGAAAAATAGGAAAAGGCCCTTGTCCTCGATTTATGGTGAAAATTATTCTTAGAGAAAGTAGAAAGAAAGCATTCTTTGAAATCTCTTGAGTTGAGCTCATAGGTAATCTGGGTTCCTCTTCCAAACACCAAACAACCCCGGTCATTTTTTTATTCCTAGTTGGCAGTGCCACAACATTGAGGCATGTGTCAGTTACTGCTCATGCACTTCAACCTGTTCTTAAAGTAATACACCTCAGTATGCATCCTTCTTTCGCTGTTCGTGAAGGAGTAACGGAACCTGTCGTAGCTCTTCGCAGACTCTGACTTGCTCCAGGGAAGGACGATCTTCGACGCGTGGCCTATCTTCACGTCGCTGCAGGAGCCCACATGGAGGGATCCCAGCGCGTCCACAAAGAACTCTGTGAACAACAAGTTTCAACATTAGATTACAGTGTGGATTTTTCAACCTTGACCATTCTTTCCGATAATTTTTGTTCCATGGGACTACAATTTATGAAATCGGTTTAGTATTGGGCTAAAAGGCTGCAGCCGTGATCCACGCGAAAGGGGTCAACTGTAATCCTTTGGGGCCCTTACCCCTGTATACGTCCTCTAAGAGAGATGGGTTTTCAGCATATGAGCATATGTTCTAACACTATGGAGAGGATCCATACAGAGAAATACAACCTGTATCTTTACCGGCCGCTTATTCCAGTGTGTTGTGACCAACCCAGCCTCGATCAAGGAGAAATCCCTCTCTGAAATCTTGTTGTTCCAGGATATTTCCTTATTGTCATTACAATCTCAACTGTCTTTCACCCATATACTTTAGATGGCAATAAAATATTCTTTCTTTAGTCCAACACAACAAACTCCCCTCTCTACAGCCCTCAATCACGTTTCCACTGTTATCTTCCTACAACTCAACTATTGCGGGACTTCTCAATTCTCGAAACATGGTTGGACACAAATATATATAATAATATGGGAGCTTAAGCAGTGCTGCGGACATTATATTTCTTTCACTCAATATTATTTTTTTGTCCTGCACCTGGCTAGAAGGTGGGATGTGCACACAGCTACTTTTTTGAAAATTTGGACACAAGTATAAACAGACCATGAACAAGTGAAAGTTAAGATACAAGTTGTATTTCTCTGTAGGTATCCATAATAATTTAATATACACTGAGCATGTCAGTGGCAAAAACAAACACTTTTAGAGGATTTAGGGGCAAGTGCCCCAAAGGATTACATTGCAGGTTGTTTTTTTCAGATTACAGCTGAAAGCATTCATTTTCGAAACATTGTTAACCGGCTTAGTCCCTTTGAACCAAAGTGTACCGGAAATAGGGTCCACTTTGAAAAACCAGAAGGCTTTCTTTAAGACATTCCCCTTCTCCAACGTTCTTTCACAACAGTGATGCTCCTCCTCTCATAAGCCAAATGTGAATCATTTACTCTGCAATGATGATCCCACACTACAGACTAACAATGTGGACTTTGGATCCTGTGGGACCAAGCAGTGTTGGCCATTAGTGAATACTGCTCTTTGTTCAGTTCATGTGACGTGAAAAGACTTGAAGGCAGTAACGCAGAACACACACACTTGAACCGGTCACACTAACAAACTGCCACCTGTCACACTGGCTCCCGTCACACAGGAACAAACTTGCCTAAGTGGCCACGCCGTGAGAGCTGGGGGTTGAACCCAACCCTAAGTATCTTGTCCGTCCTCGCCATAAAAAAGTTGATGACGGCGTCGGCCACCACGCAGCTGGGGAACCCCTGTATGGAGTGGTAATGGCCCTGTCTGATGTGGAGGCAGTCCCCCTCAGAGCCCCCCTCATCCACAGAAAAGGTGTGCTGGTAGGTCGCAGAGTAACCAGTCACCTCTGTTACCGCACCTCCTACCTGGGATCAGCAGGACACACACACACACACACACACACACACACACACACACACACACACACAAAGATTGCAAGTGAACGAACACTGGGAACAACCACCACAAGAAAGCTTGGGCAGGAGAGGGTGTTAAATGTCACCACACCCACTGCTTACACAGTAAAATATTAAATATAGTAAACACCAAATAATGTTTATGTATTGCACTATACATTGTGAATGTGGGTGTGGTGGGGATACATTTCTTCCATCACCATTCCGCATACATTATGGATGGCTACGACCACCAACTATATTGCACACGTGTAACCCCCTATTGTTGTAAACGTACAGCAGAGCTATAGCGTTGCCAACTTGCCCCCTCACCAGGTCTAATGTGGTCTTCTCCAGGATGTCCACCATCTTCTCAAGCTTAGTGCTTTCGGTGAACAAGAAGTCATCGTCGACCCACAGCACATACTTGGTGGTCACCTGCGAGACGGCCAGGTTTCTCCCCGCAAACCAACCCTAGCCGAGCAGAAGGGACAGACATTTGACTGGAACCGGATGCACAAACATGCATCGCGACTTAGAGAACCCATTCCAATCAGAGTGCGTGTACCTTTCCGAAGGGCATGATGTATCGGTCGATGTGAGGCCCGGTCACCGGTTGAGGATGCTCGTTGTCGTCTGCGATCACTATCAAGACGGTCGGGTAGTACTTCCGTACGCTGTCGATCATATCTCGAAGTTGATCATAACGTAGGAAGGTCTTGGTTGCTATGGTAACGAGGGCGCTTATGTTGTATCCTAAAAAGGGACGAAAAATTAGACGGGAGAACAGTGAAAAATGTTGACCAAAAAAGGGATTTTATTTTTTGTTGATTTAGCATCGACCTACCTTCATTTGTACCCGAGTTGAAAAGTTTAGGGATGGCCCTATGACCCACTTTAATGGTGAAAGCTGCCTTGTGCCCTCCACTACCATACAGAACTGAAGATGAAGAAAATACAGAGGAAATCACCACAACGCACCTGGAACAATGTCCATGGCACTAGGGCACTTCTATTGGGCTCCTCAATACAAAAGGACGCAGGTTGGGCATGTTGACGGACCGGTTTATTGTAAAGGTTTGTTGAACATGACAAATGACATGTTGTTTCCATCTAGGATTACTCTCCTAGATGGAGGCTCCGATGGTAACTCCACAAACACTCGGAGTGTTTGTGGAGTTGGCTGGATTAACCTGTGCAAACTGATGACTCAATGTAAATATCATATACAATCAGAAGAGGCCAGTGAGGCTGCTTAAACCAGCCATCATCAACACACACAATTGTTTTTTAAACATTGTACATTTAAGGATAACATGATTTGTGTAAAAGAACATGGCACAGAACTGGAATTGCCACCTTGACTTCTAACTAGCCACTTATTATCCTGTTTAAGGCGAAGTATGCCAACTTAGTGGAGGAGTGCCGCAGACGGGGGTGGCGTGCCCGGTGTGTGCCAATAGAGGTGGGCTGTAGAGGCTTTGCAGCGCGATCTCTCTGCAAAGCATACAGCATGCTTGGAGTCACAGGTGCACGTCAGAGAAAGGCCATCAAGACCACCACAGAGGCAGCTGAGAAGGCCTCTAGATGGCTGTGGATCAAGAGGGGCGATCCGTGGGTACATGCTACTTAGACACAAGTTGGGACTTGATCAATCCCGGCTGGGTCGCCTGGTTGAGGGTGTATGATGTTGCGAGACCCGAAACACCCAATGACCCCAGGTTCCATCACTGATGATGTGTCTAAGTGCATCAATAGATGTATATTAAACTAGCAATATTGATTTCTTAAAATAAGTGCGAGGTAGCTTTCTATTCCTACAACCATCACCGATAGAGTCTGTTTTCAGTAACATAGGTCTACCACTCTCACCTCTCTGCCATAAACATATATATTCTTTCTGGTAACCTGTACCATCTTTATCCAATCAGGAAAGAGTTACCAAAAGTGGCGACCCTATCTGCATGCAAGGGTAGGCAGCAGGATTAAAGTGCCACTGTCAGTCCATGGTAGAACATGGGAAGCTACCGATTCCAGTGCTGCCCGGAAAGGCTTACACAAGCCATGCAAAAATAAAGAAGAAAAAAAAAGAGAATAAAACAAAAGCGGGGAGGAGAGAGGAGAGTTCTAACTGCTAAACCGAACATGAAGATTGTGAGATCGCACACAGCGCCTTAGAAGGTGCTGTGTGCGATAGGGGCGGGTCCTCTTCCACTGGGGCTGGCATGCCTCACCGCTATGCTACGCAGTAGCCCTAACAAAAGGCTCTATTTTTTCCATAAAGAGCATTTATTTTAATAGAATATAGAATAGAATAGAATAGAATAGAATAGAAAGCCTTTTATTGTCATTGCACGAGTCAAGTACAACGAAATTTTTAGGAAGCTTTCCCAATTGGTGCATTAAGAGGCTTAACCCTTGCTCAGATAGGGACATCAAATTGAAACGCAAAAATGAACTCCACAATCCAACACAGAACGTGGCACTTTGTATAAGTGTCCGAGAAGCTTAACTCTCTCTCGGATGTGGACATCTTTATCTGGCCAACAGTTGGCCAGATAAAGCTCTATACACACACTGTGGCGTTATACTATTGGTTTCCTAGAAGCTTAACCTCTCTGGGACGCAGCTCATATAGCCATTGAAGATGAGCATGCTCAATCCTTTCCCCAAAATATCCGATGTATTCAAAGGAATACATTATTAACGCAATCCATGTATAAACATCCAAGTGTAAATGAATGTATGCAATGGCAGTTTGCGGATAAGTCTGATCAATTCTCCCTCTCTCAAACAGAAAATGGGTGTCTGTCCTCTGGAAGATAAAAACTGCAACTGAAGAAACAGGAAAGAGCGAGTTTGCACCATTGCATGAACCGATACTATTCATGTCCTCATCGCTTTCCGCTCAGCATCCTGTGTCCTCGTTTCAACTAGACTCTATCAAACAAAGAGCAAGGGCCAGGCATGGATCTCTCTCTCTCTCTCTCTCTCTCTCTCTCTCTCTCTCTCTCTCTCTCTCTCTCTCTCTCTCTCTCTCTCTCTCTCTCTCTCTCTCTCTCTCTCTCTCTCTCTCTCTCTCTCTCTCTCTCTCTCTCTCTCTCTCTCTCTCTCTCTCTCTCTCATACCTTTACATCTATGGAATCAACAATAAGCACACCTGTGTCGGCCGTCTTGGGGTGGAAGAGGGTGTTGGTGTAGGTGACAAACTGCAGCTGCCTGTTGAGTTGGGACAGAACAGAGCTGGACAGCCCCATGGTGTTCTGGCCTCCTCCTGAGATGGACACGCCGACAACGGTGGCAGCCACGTCCAGTGTCCCCATCGTCACACTCAGGCTCACCTGTCACATCATCATCATCATCATCTTTTATTCACATTCATATCTTAAATAAATGCTGTAAGAATATGTAGGCAGTCGGGGTATGAGGGAGGGGGGGATAGATATGACATGTAGTATATTTACCGTATGTGTAGGTCTTGGATCTTGTTTGAGACCCAACCCTATGATAAGAACATGTAATTCAAATAGATGGAACCAACGATGTTGAATGACAACGAGTTTATGCTTTTGGTTAATGCTGCTATGCAATATGGATTTGGAAACAAAAGTTAAATACATATCTTCTGAAAGAGCCACTGTTAATAATATGAAACGGCATTAGTTGTGGCTTATTAGTCTGTTAAATATACAGCGACAAATCATTTTCACAGTCCGTCTTAGTAGAAAACATTGATAACCTTTGGAATCATTAAATCCAAAGATCATGGGGAATGATCTCCTTTTATATATTTCTGTGAATATAATTTATACTGATCAGGTAAATAGAGAGAAAATCATTGAGAGATGAACCATTGATTCATCTCTCAATGGTTACATTTTTGCAGGAAAACATGCAACAACGTTACGTGATATGGTGATAGTGGAACTAATGGAGGGTACTTTCCCCTACTACTGGTGCTATAATCTACTAAATTAACCAAAAGATGGTTAATGACATTGACAATGAGCTATAATCTATTGATAGGAGACTATGCCAACTTGGATGATGGGATCATCTTACCAGGAATAATGATGGTCTTCATGGGCCTCACCTCCACTCCCTGGGTGGGGTATTGAAGTGGACTGTTGGCCTCCGCTACGATGAGAAGGTCTGCTGGAGAGTAGGACCTTGGAACATGAGATCACAACGAGAGGATGTCGTAAGCCTCTTTCACACATGCAGTATTACCCTGCAAAGTCCTTGAAGAGTTCCTGCGAGGGGTCACATGTGAATGGTAACTAAAAATCGGTATTCCTAGAAATCTGCACCTGCAGTTTGCCGACTCAAGACTTGGTTACATGTTGTGAAAGCATTGAGATGTTCAGGAGAGGCAAGTTAAGGTTTACATCGGACAGAAGATGATTTCATGTGGTAGACTCTGACTCCGCTGAGGACTGCTGTGTGTGCCAATGCAGTCTGACACGTTAGGATACAGGTTCTCGTCTCAGTCCGCCTGTTTTATTGCGGTTGGCATCGTCAAGTGTTGCTGTGGAGCCGGAGCTCGGTCCAACACAGTAACTCTCCATTATTTATTCCTCCTAATATCAACTGATGAAGTCATCATCGATAACTTACCTTCTCTGGAAGGCACTGTACTCCTTGTCCCTGCGTCCTATCACCCCCCCTGGGTCAGGGTCGGACTCAAGGTATGCATGGTTGAGATTGTTTGCCCACACTCTAGGGAACAGGATACGTGGTAATGGCAGGTTGATTTTATTCTCATCACCTCGGCATTCACACGTACCGTACGCCAACTGACTGCAGCAGGAAACAGGTTAGTCAGGTTAGTCTGTCACAGAGATGTAAACTAATCTAGTTCTGTTGAACAACAACAAATTATCAGCATGTTGAGATGAGGGTTCAACCCACCGTGACACAGACTCTTTTAAAACGTAGGGGACGTCGTGATAAGAGCTTAAGGTGTCCTTATTCTTCTTCTTCAGTAGCTTCTCTATGTGGCCTCTCTGTGTCAGACCGATATCCACGCTTTGTTTCTTGACCGGGAACCACAGGTAAATTAGGCTCAGTAGCAGAAAACCACTGATCATGACCAGGACCAAACCTTTCTTAGAGATGGCCCGCATCTCTGACGCGCTTACAAAGCAGTTGGCCCAAGCGTAAAATCGGAGGCCTGCACCTATAGAAGTCCCTGCAACCACAACAACAAAAACTGTTGCATCGGATACACGGGCTTAAAGAACGCAATACAATACATGCAATTGTTCACTCTGAAGGCATGGTTTGCATCTACTTTGGCTAAACTGCATTTAGAAAGGGAATACATTGGAGGGGAACATTTACCCATAATTCTCGTCCAGCATTATAAAGTATTAAGACAAATATAGGTCTCGGATAGTTTGCTTGTTATCATAGCATAAGGAATACAAATAAAGACCAAATAGGCCTATGTGAGGAGTCTAATTTATTCTCCTCGATAAAGTTAATTTCCAAGTCCATTCAAAGAGTAGAATAAAGGAAATACCTAAACAATATCGCTACGGAGCGATTGTAAATGCGCACTTTGGAATATAGAAAAAAATGGGAACTTACTTTCTGTTCTGCGGCCCTAATTTGTGCTTTTCTGATTCCTGGAAAAGTGGAGACAAAACGTGACGCCCAAGGTATTTCCTATACTGTGCGCAACTCACACAGGTTTGAGTCACATTTCCTGATATGAGTTGTTGGTGGAAACTACCGTCCGCAAACCCGTCATTGCTGTAGTACAAAGCGAGGTTGAAAATATTTTCCAATAAAAACCACATCGATTAAGACATAAAGAAACCTTAAATGGCTTAAATCAAGTGAAGGGATTTGAACAAAAGTTCAAAAGTCTAAATTGACTAAACATACACACCATTTAAGAAATAGTAAATGGTTGGGGGGAAAAAATAAAGTCATCGCTGAATGAAAAGCGCAAAGCATTGCTAAAAATGCAGAAATGTAAAATGAATTGAACTGAAGAATCTGAAACGTCAAATGCATTGCCCTGCAATGTGCGCGCGCGTGTGTGTGTGTGTGTGTGTGTGTGTGTGTGTGTGTGTGTGTGTGTGTGTGTGTGTGTGTGTGTGTGTGTGTGTGTGTGTGTGTGTGTGTGTGTGTGTGTGTGTGTGTGTGTGTGTGTGTGTGAATACAGGTAAGCCTGTATTCGTTTGGTTCACGTGACGTCACTGTAGCTTTGCGCCGCCATCTTGACGACCGATCCCACCCACTCATTTCCCAAAGTGAAGGCTGCAGCCTTGCTAGGACGCGTCCTTGCTAGTCGCGTCCTATGGAGATGAGACTAGAGTGCTAGCTCGAGTGCTTCCTAGCGTTTGTAACGTCGGACTTTGGGAACGACTTGGTAGTGTGGAAGCGCTTCCGCTTCCGCTTTTTAATACTGCGTGTCCGCTTGTAAACACATGTGCGCTTATGAATAAAACATGGCAGCAATCAAGCTGATCGATATGTATTTGACCACAACGCATTAGAATACAAACAGTTTAGAAATAAGCTGAAATCTATCAGTTCAATAGCTTTGTGCAATACCTGTTGGATAAAGAATGTAACTAATATAAATAAAGTTTTCACGTTATAAATTCTAATCGGAATTGATTGAAAATTAATACATTCTTTTATTCTTTATCTTTGCATACCGGTATTTGTTTATGTCCATTTTATATATGTGCGGATGGAAGCTTATTCAATGTGTTTCAGTGTCATGGCATTCATGGAAATAATATGTTAAATATGCAAATAATGTGTTAGATCTGCAATGATGGGCTTGTGTCACACTTCCACATTGTGCTTTGAACTCAGTAGTCGATTATATTTTGACTTGCAGAATGCAAAATAGACCACAGACACCTAGTTTGCAGAGTTAGGTAGCCCCCCCCAGCCCCCTCTATAGCCTACCACTGTGGTTCACACTGCATGAGTTGCATCCTGTATTTACCACCTCCTTATAGAAGATGCATATTTTATTATATATTCATTCTTTTTTCAAACAAAAGTGAATGTTTCTTTTGTTTTTTTTATTGTTCATCTGATTATTGTATGCCCTCTGTTCAGAGAGCAGAAACATTTTCAGGAAGAGAAATTATTAAATAAAATAGGTATACAAAACATACATAAATACCTATTTATGTAAACATAAATAGGTATACATAAATCATGTAATCTTGTGAGCGAGTAAATTGACATTGGTGACAGTGGTGTTTAACACCAGCTACATCCATGCAAAATATAGCAACGTATATTAAGTTGCAAAAACGTTTGAAAAGTGGCACAGGTCTTCAGGCTTGATTATTTGCATTAACATGATGAATCTATAAAAAGCAATACGGCACAAAATATTTCTGAAAACTAATATAACTTGACTTCATTCGAACGTGTACTGCTCTGCCATTTTCAAGAACCCGCCCAGTGAACGCAGAGGATTGTTGGTAGTTTTGGCTCGTCTAGGATGCAGCGATGCATCCTTGAAAAATCTCGGAATTCTCCAAAAAAAAGGACGCAAAAATGGCGCGGCTTTCTAGTGTCCTCAACATTGGAACAGTGCTTTTCGGCGTTCTATGACGTAGCGTCCTTAAAAGGGCGGCCGTTGAGCATGCTTCCTTGACATTGGGAAACAGCCACTTCTCAATTCGCGTACTTGTGCAAGTCGGGCACTCCGACCACATTGACGATTGAGCAGGTTTCCGCTGCTCTTGTTAATGCAAGAGTAAACGGTAGTACTGTTAAGCTAGCGGGAGCCCATGCTGTTAATTAAATTATACAAACAGATGGTACGGGAGTATTGTGACTGGGTATCTTTCTTGCTGCGTACCATGGAACTATTATAAAGTTAAGCATAGCCTAAACGACTTGCAAATACATTTTCTCTTGTTTATTTTTTTTCGCTTAACTGTTCCACTCATGGACCTATTAAGGTTCCACTTAAGAGTTCACGTTACTACCGTTCGCCGTTGCTCCATGTTTAAAGGTTGAATCTGAGTCAATCGGATTCAAAGAACCGAATCCTTACATTCACCCATGAGCCACGGGTCCGTGGTCTAAATTAACCCGAATCTTTCGGTTCTGGCTGCTACGGACGACATTATTAAAACAATGCACGAATGTCATCAAACTGTAGGTCTATAACAACATTAACACATCCGTTTTTCATCTGCATAGTAACTTATTCAAACATCACAATAACAAGAACACAATAAGAACAGTAACATAGTAAATAATTTAAAAAAAAAGAGAAATGATTTAACAACACTGAACATACTGAACAGAGGCAGGGAAAAAAGGACAGAGGAACAACAATATAATAAAAGAGGAAGAAGACTTGTCCGTTGTCACAGCATCAAGGTCCAACTGTAGAGATCAAGAAAGGAAGAGGCATGAGGAGGAGTACAACAGAACACTGCTCTCTAGGAAATTGTTTACTGATGTAAACTAAGTTGATGCAGTCTTACAATTATGATTCTAATCCAGGTTTCTATTTCAGGAGAAAAGAAATGGCTCATAAACATGAGGCGAAGTGCCCTCAGACACTCCATGTCACACGAGGAGTTAATGCAAGGGGGCTTTGTTGTCTGTGAACTGCATTTTGAGGAATGCTTCCTTAAAAAAGTGAGTTGTGCATATTGAAAGAAATGAGAATTTAAATTAAATATAATAAAAATCAATAGATTTACTGATACATTGTGCTGTGTGTGCTTCGAATAGCACAATGGAAAGGTAGCACTCACCAGAGATGCCATCCCCACACTGGTGGATTGCGACAACCCGCCACCACTTGCCTCCCCACCTCTTAAAAGGCGGAGAAAAAAAAAGAAGGTAACATAACTGAGACCAAGACCAACATACAAATAATTAAGACAGTCCCCTGAAATAACATTTACATACATTACATTGAATGAATTAACTTTAACTGATCCTTTGATATTGACTGATTCAATCCTCAAAAGCTAAGCAGAGTCAATCTGAGGAAGAAGACAGGTATATAGACACAGAGGGAGGGACAGAGAAAAGCACAGAGGAGACAGCAGAAATTATACCGGAAAGGACAGAGGAGACTCTAGAGACAACAGTTGAAATGGAGGAAAGGACGGAGGAGAGCGCAGAAGGGACTGTAGAGTCAAATGGAGGCACCAAAGAACAGGCTGAGGCTCAGGTGACAATTCTGCACAGCAGTCCCCAAAAGAAGGACCAGGTGATGTTCTGAGCTTCTTCAATTTCAAAATTCTGACTGTAGCATTATTATGTAGCAGACACACATAAAGGATGCCTTTTTTGTTATTTCAGAGAATAAAACAACTACAGGCACGCCTTGCAAGGCTGCAAAGGCTAAGATGCATGAAAAGGAAGCCAGCTGCCATGCCAAAAAAATCCAAGTAATGTCAATTAAAGACAAAAACAAAATATGCCTTTAGAATTATCAACACTTGATTTAAGGAAATGCATATTGCATTTTAACACCACCTTGTTCTGTCGTAGTCCCCATGAAATTATGGAGGAGATGCTCCAGAGGTGTCCTGAGGGCTGCCGGAACTCACACAACTGTCAGAGGCAGGGAAAAAGGACAGAGGGAGAAGGTTCAACAGACACATGAAGGATCTAGGGCTGCAGCTGTTACACAGCAGCCCAAAGGCCTACCGTCAAATGAAGGCCATATTCTCGCTTCCTTCTGGAAGGACACTTCGGCGTTACGTTAGCGCACGTGTGGGATATTTCTCTGTAAATACGAATTTATTAAATAAGACTACTCAACTTCGACCAGTTTCACAATTTTAAGATTGAACAAAATCTGATTATTAACCTTTTATTTCCTGACAGCCTGGCTTCCTACAGAGAATCATCTCCCAAATGGGAGTCATCGCCGCCACCATGACCCCTGTGGAGAGGATGTGTACGCTCGTCCTGGACGAGATGTCAATCAAAAAACAATTTGATTATGATCGCAAGAACGATGCCATTTATGGTGTATCTGCATCTGGGGCTGCAGCAAAACAAGCGATGGTCGTCATGGCTAGGGGCATTATGGGGAAATGGAAGCAGGCAAGCCATACCTTAGAAAAACATTTGTTATGATATTGCTGTGTATATTCAAACACATTTACCTAAAGCATGTCTTCCAACAGACTGTGGGTTACTTATTTTCCCCATCTTCAATGCCAGCAGATGATATTGCTGCCGTCATTAAGGATGCCATTTGCCACCTACATCATATAGGGCTGACAGTATGTAGTGCGAAGAGTTTTATTATTTTTTTTTTTTTTTAAATAGCAGCATTAACAATGAACAAATGAACATTAACTCCAACCTTGTATTGACAACAATGTATTAACCAATTTCAAAGGTGCAGCCAGTAATATGTGACCAGGGAAGCCCTAATGTGAAGGCTGTGCGGAACCTTGGGGCTAGCCTGGACCCTCTGGGAGGTGAGGAGTCCCACTGTATCCTGGTGGGGGTTCAGAGGGTTCCTTTTTGATGTCCCTCACCTTCTGAAATCAATCAGGAACAACCTGTTCAAACATGCCCTACAGGTAAGCACAGTAAACAAAGCAATCACAATTGCAAGGACTCATACTGAACATACAAGATATCACAATGATTCACATATGTATGTATTTACATCCTTAGACACAAGGAAAAACGGTTATTTGGAAGCACATCAGCCAATTCTATGAGCTGGACAAGCTCCACACTATTCGGATGGCCCCGAAGCTTACTGATAAGCACATTCTGCTGCCAGCATTTTCCAAGATGCGTGTCAGTTTGTCTGCACAGGTGTTCAGCCACACTGTCTCTGCTGGTAAATTTTTTCATCTTCTCAAAAACTTTTCTTCAATTACTAACAGCAGATTGTAATGTGACACTGACCACCTATTCAATGGTCGTATCTGTTGTGATCCAGGCATTTCTGCGATGGTAACATTGCAGAGACTGCCAGCAGAGGCAAAAGATAGAGCTGACTGTGTAGCCAAATTAAATCACCTTTTTGATGTGCTAAATTCCAGGTAATTATGTAAAAAAAAATAGCACCTTAACTTTACAAACATACAACTTACTAACTACACCCTATTAACTACGACCTACCTAACTTGACCCCACTAACTACGACTATCTACAACTATACTACTTGCAGATCAGTCAAGGATTCTAACCCCTGGCGACGACCCCTAGGCTCAGGAAACCAGGAGAAGGAGAACTTACTGAGGGAATGCATCAGCTGGGTGGCAAGCTGGCAGTTCAGGTCAGTCAATAAGAAAAGACAAACAATCTAACTGCACCAAATCAACATCTAGGCTAAGGAACACACTAACAACCCCCCCCCCCCCCCCCCCCCAGATCTCAGCGTAAGCCACCACCTTCCCAGCACGGAATGTGCCTCTCCATAAAAAGTGTCCTTCTTGTCCACAAGAGGTGCACAGATACAGGAATGAAGTATCTGTGCACCTCAAAATTGAACCAGGACTGCATTGAGGTAGGTCAACACACTATTACTTTGCAAATAAAAAAGTTACCTGTTGAAAACTAGGATTTTGACCACCTGCTTTTTTATTTTTTAAGAACCTATTCTCCTTGATTCGGGGCAAAGGGGGGCACAAATACAATCCCAGTGCGAGGGAATTCACCGCTGCACTCAGGGGTTTGAGTGTAGCCAACATTTTACCTGCTCTTTTTGCATCGGCTGCATCAAACTGCGAGCTGGATGACGGGACAACCCTCCTAGCCAGTATCTCAGAGGACGCAATCCCCTCCACCTCAACAGCTCCAATGACCTCAATGGCCCTCCCTACCACCCTGACAACAGAGATTGAGGATGAAGAACTAGTGGTATCGGACATTGTGGAAGATCAGGTCATCTCAACAAGACAAATTACTGCATTGACACACCGCTACAGTCATAAATCACATGAAAGACATTCACATATGATCATGCTCATATTCAATGTAACACTGTATATACTCTTACTTGTAGACTGTTGGCGATTGCATCCAGGAGGAGGGCCTGTTCTACGTTGCTGGCTGGCTTGTCCGGGTCCTTCAAAAGGAGGAAATTGTTCAGGCCTGTCCACACTGTGAGGTGCTGCTGTTGGGTGCCAGACATCAGGACCACAGCTACGCCACAAGTGAGGACCACCCCTTCCTGGAGGCAAAAAAATACACGGCAACGGCAAACCTAATGAGGCCTTCGGAAGGGTTTTTCGCTGCCATCCAGCTTTTGGAGGGGGAATTTGGATGGAACATCGACGCTTTCTGGCCTCTCACCCAGATCACCAAAAAAATGGAGAGGGCTCTGGGCAGTCTGGGGGTGTTCAAAAGCCTCTTCAGCTCACACCCTGAGCATGCAATTCTATTGGAGACAATAGCAATAAAAAAAATTGTGATGTGCAGGCTCGGGGGGGAAATCCGTGAGAGGAACAGGAGGCTGAGCAAACAGCAAACGGCCAAAGCAGCTCAGAGAAAGCTGTCCACCTTCACGGCCTGAATGGAGCTGGAGGATCGTTGCTGTGGAGGGAGCTAGATGGAGCGGTCTTCAAATTATTCCTGTGGAGAATATAATAATAATAAAATGATTTAAAAAAATTAAAAATTAGTAAATGATTTTAGTGATCATTTGAGGTTGTTCTTTTACTACATGCAACGATTGTTGTTTATTAATGTGTCCTTTAATATTGCTCTACATTGTTCTACAAAAGAAAATCAAACTTCAATTAATGTGCCCCTGCATTTCAAGTAGGTATACGCTAGAGTCAAGTAGGTATACGCTTTGACCAGAGAAAAATCAATAACTTAATGATCGTGCGCTCCGTCTTCTTTTCAGCCATCATTATTTCTTTTCTACAGGATAATTCGCATGGGAGAAGACGACAGGTGGAGACATACAACAGCTTCATTTTGTGGCGTGTATCGCGCAAATTTGCCCTCGAGAAGAACAACCAGTAGTTCGACCTATAGGCTAGCAGCTACTACTACTGGTGCAGCAAGAGGCAACACTAGCCTACTGTATTTAGGTGGTGAGATTTAGCTGGCTCAGCTAACCCCTTAATACTCCTAATTTTACAAAATGGCTCGAAATAACTTTATATTAAGTTTAAATGAAAAAAATATGCATTTTATTTCACACCTGGGCTGCTATGTAGCACACACCAGGGTCATCAAAATGTATTACTAAGTATCACGCCTGGCTTCAGAAAATGGGTTACATATAATACCGAAAGTACGATAACATCATTATATTGATATATTAATTAATCCGTAAATCAAATGATGTTAATACATATACCATTCTTTTACTTTTCAATAGCCACCATAAATTGGCTAGGCTACATAGCCAATAATCAGCCAACAGCCAGCATCCAGCCAGCTGATATCAGCTAGTACTAGATAGAAAAAAAACACTCTGTAAGTAACATACATATGTGAAACATTCGCCCATTTCTTGTTTTGACATTAACTCACTAAAACTCTAACTAGTGCATTAAGCAAAAAAAAGCCTTACCTCCACGTTGCGGGGAAAAAGGAAGTGCCGAAGTGATTCAGGCCCCGTTCACACGAAGCCGAAACGGGCGAAACCGTTACGGTTTCGATCTATCCGGTTTCGAAGTATCTCCGTAAAGACGAAGCCAACCGAAACCGGGTAGATCTGTAGAAACGCTGTAGTACACATTCCAGGCCCATAAGGGGCGCTGCTTCTGGTCCAGAAGAAATGAAATAAGAAGAAGAGGCGAGCATGCGCATAAAGGCTGCCCTTATGCGCATGCTCGCATGTGATTTCTGAGACTCCGCGAGCCATTGGCTAGGAGGTCGAGGGGTGGGGCGATGACGTCATGGTTTGCGGTTTCAGTCGGTTTCAGGCGTACACACGAATCCAAAACGAAACCGGGTAGATTTGAAACCACCTCCGAGGGTGGTTTCAGAAGTTTGCGGTTTCGGTCAGCGGATTCCCCGGCTTCGTGTGGACGGAAGGCCGAACCGTACAAGGCCTTTGCGGTTTCGCCATGAAATCGGCTTCGTGTGAACGGGGCCTCAGAAACTGCCGTAAAGCAGTACCTCTGACAGTGTGACGTCATCGCATTTTTTGAACACCTTATTAGAACAGATACGTGACCTTAAAAAATGCAATATTCAGCTGAGTTATTATTTTAGCCCCACCTTTTGAAATCAACTTTCAATTACTTGACAAAAAATTACATCGTGAGAAAAGTGGATTTTGAGGATAAAACCCATAGGCTCCCATCATTCTGGACTCGCCTACGAGCGCCCCGCGTGGACAGAGATTATTACTGCAACCATTCGAGAAAACCGGAACTAACCAGCGAGTGCCCATTCTCCTCATATTCGACATTCTCTAGCTGTGTTCGAAATCGTTCCTTATCCACTCACTCACTATTCCCTATATAGTGTTCATGATATAGTGCACTATTTAGGGAACGAACAAACGAGAATTCGGACACTACGGGTCTGTTCAAAATGACTTAATAATTACTACTTACTACCTACTCAATACTTGGCTTACTACTCGAATCCTTAAATAAATGATTGAGTAATCCATTTGAGTAATCGACGTTCGGAAGACCGTTCTTACTTAACCACCTCAGATGACGTGAATCAAATAACGTGTCAAATGACGTGTCAATAACCTACCGGCCGGGCGCCATTAATAAATATTATAAATAAATACATAAACGTCACATTTAACGTCACAGTACATCTTCAACCTAAGGATTTGCGGTGATATGTTAAAAACAATTATTAAACAATTATTAAAAAAAACATTTATTAATTATGATTAATTATTTTATATTTTCCTTGTCTATTGTCTGATTTTCCCGCGTTTCCTCTTCTTTGTCCTAATGCTAGATTGCCAGTTAATACAGAATATATATCTGTGGGCTCTGCTGCTGCGGCTCCCCGTTTAGCGCCATTGCTTCCATTGTTCTTTTGAATAGACGCAGTGCATTCTGGGGCGTTTGAGTACGTCTAGTAAGCTAGCGATGCTTACACAAAATCTTTCCGGAAGTAGAAGACATTCGGATACTACTCGCTTACCTAAAACTCGCTTACTACGTTCTACTTACTCAATTTGACGTCATAGTTAGTAAGAGTAGGAAGCAAGTAGGTGGTTTCGAACAGACCCAATAACTTTTAAAAAAGGGGCTTGGCGGAGTAAGTTCGATAGGACCAACTGTAGAATATGACGGTTTGAATCTAAAACTGTGATTCTGAAGTTTAAACAGTGGCGTTTTCTCCCGGAGGCCAAGGGAAGCCAGGCTTCCCTGTTATTTTAGGCTGTAGTTGTCATCCAATAAAAACATTTATATTAACAGTTTCGTTAATTATTTTGTGCTGTGTTGCTGTCATTTCTTCCCCATTTTCTCCTCTCATTGACCATTTCACAATGCGCGATACTGCGCCCCTGTTATAAACTGAAGACGCGGCGAAAAACGACACTGAACACTGCGAGGAAGCCAGCCCGAGCTGGCATCCCTTGGTGGAAAAAAAAGAAAGAATTGACCAATCAGGTGAGGCTACTGTCATGACACTGCCCTCCTCTGATTGGTCGGGAGGGTGTCAGGAGGTTGCCAAGGGAAGCCACTCGGCCCTTGGCTTCACACCAATCAAATCAAAGCATCATTATCAACGTCACCGAAAAAACAATAACAAACAATAGTGCGAAATTAGCATGTTTGAATGTTCTCATTTTGAGTAGCCTACTTAGCAAGTGCAGTTATGGAGGTGGAGATTTAGATATTTATTTAAAAATAATTTTACCAAACTACCACAACAGCAGCGAATCAAAATAAAATCCGATGGCAGGCCAACACCGAAGCTGAAACTGCACGGGGAGAGAAAGCAAGGCTTCTTTCGGACGTTCAATGAAGAAAACTATACACGAACGGAGTGGCTAGCTGGCAGCAGCAAACTTCAGCGACTATTTTGCTGGCAGTGTCTTCTTTTGGACAAGGATTCGTGCTCCCTTAACAATCCCTGGGTTACTACAGGATTCGTGGACCTTGCCAACTTGTCCCGGGCAATCGAGACGAGAGGCCCGGTAAATCAAAAAGCCACATATGCCGCTTTTCCACCGCACATGTAGCTCGACTCGACTCGACTCGACTCGACACGACTCGACACGACTCGACACGGTAGCAGCACGGGTCGTTTTCCACCGCAAATAATACCTCCTGGACGTGGGGGGGGTCGGCTGCGCGAAAGGGCCGTGATGTATTTTTGTATGCGACGCAAACAACACCTACGCAACCCACACATGGACAGAACCCACATTACAACAATGGAGGACATCGATAACATTACTATTATTAGCTGGCATGTTGGAGAAGTGGAATATGTTGGCTGCGGCGCTGCTATGGCTGTTACCAGCATGGTTGCCATGTCGCTCTCGTGACTTCGTCACACTCTCTGGCCAATCAGTGGCCGGCCGTCTGCCGACGTCACCTTTTAGCATCGGCTCAGCCGCTTGGAACCTAGAGCGAGGCGGTACTAGAAAAAGCAGCCACTTCAGGTACCAGATACCATGTTTTCGCGGTGGAAACGCAAAAAATGCGAGCTGAGTCGAGTCGAGTCGAGTCGTGTCGAGCTAGTACCATGCAGTGGAAAAGCGGCAATAGACTGCGCTGTGAAACTGGCACTGTTTGGAGGTGTCAGGATTGATGACATTAGCGGCTTGTGCATTTCGGTCGGGGAGGGGTTGCATTTATAATAAAATGTGTAATTTAATGAGATGTTTAGGAGGACTGTGTGTGCGTTTGGGTGTGTGTGTGTCAGAGATGGAAATTAACTTTTTTGCCCACCAGCCACTGTGGCAGGTAGATTTAAAAATCTACCAGCCACTCATCTTTTTTACCAGCCACTTTTTATACGCTATATATTTTTTAATATATGCGTACATTTTAAACAATATAATAGTAACAATAGATAAGAAAAGTGTTTTTCATACACATCAGTTGGTGTTACGATGACAAGTTTGGGGATAATTCATCTATGCAAAGTATTTTCATTAAAAAACGAATTGACATTAATAATAAAACAACATGCATGGCTACACCATCATAAGTCAATAGGAACATTTGTTTTTTTGTATTTACATGTGACTGTATACAAATGTGTCCACACAGACATGGTAACTAACGTATGATAGTAAGCATTATATGCCCTTAACACTAATATTCAGAAGAAAATATGTGTGGCATTCAGTCCAATGCTGAAAATATATCTGTGGCATTCAGTAGGCCAATGCTGTGGTAAAGTGTGTAAAGTATGACCAAGTGTTTCTTTCTGTTCAATAGATAGAACTTTATCAATCCCCTGTAGGAGAAATTTGTTAATGTTTGTCCCTATAAAACAATAATGGTAAAATAATAAATACAAAACACGACGGTAACTGAGTAGGTCAAACCGTCCAATCTGAAGGCTCTACTTAACCACTCCCCCTACTCACTTCCACCAATGCGAAGCGAACAGAACTGAGTAGGGGAGGGCGTAGCCTAACTAGTTTGTGAACGACCCAGAGAAACGCAACTCAAATTCAATGTGAACATATATGAGGCTTTAATAAAATCCCGGACGATTTTGAAATTCCGACACACATTTTTTAAAAGTGTGTCAAAAAGAGGGCTTGTCCGGGCAAAAGAGGACGTCTGGTTACCATACCGTGTGGCGTGTGAGCGTGTGCATGGGTTGAATTGCGTGTGTCTCACGCCGAACGCGTGAGACTTGAGAGCCCTGTTACCTGATATTATCCCGGATATTGACAGTCGCAGTTCAGCAAAAGAGGCGTAGAGGAAGAAGGGGCCCGGATGTTGACAGTAATGGTTGTGGAACTGTGCAGCGCCGTATAACGAATGTATTAGATATGCAAATTTGATCGGACCTGACTGGAAAGTATTACCCGCCACAGTGGCGGGTGAAGTGACACAATTCACCCGCCACCATACAAATCCACCCGCAAATGGCGTGTGGCGGGTGTTAATTTCCATCCCTGGTGTGTGTGTGTGTGTGTGTGTGTAGTGTGTGTGTGTGGTGTGTGTGTGTGTGTGTGGTGTGTGTGTGTGTGTGTGGTGTGTTGTGTGTGTGTGTGTGTGTGTGTGTGTGTGTGTGTGTGTGTGTGTGTGTGTGTGTGTGTGTGTGTGTGAGAGAGAGAGAGAGCGTGCCGTGTCGGTCAGATTACAGGCGTGTGTAAGTCCTGGTAAATGACCAGGCGCTCAAATAGCTCTTGTAGTTGCATTAAATACATCCAAGCTCTAAAGGTTTGGCCTCACTTGGCTTCCTCAAAAAAAATCCCCACGCCACGCCACTGAGTTTAAATGGTATCGAAATTCCGTTTAGATATTATTGAAGACACAATAAGTGTGTACATTTGTTAAATGGTTTGAACAAAGATAAACGGTTGAAATTGATTTAGTCACGTTAGGCTACGTCTTAAACAGTTGAAGTACCATTGACCCCCATGTTAAAAAATAATAAAAATGTAAAAGTAGAATATCTTAAAAAGTATAAAATATTTAAAAAATCTCAAAAGATGCGCGCGATTCGAAGAGTCTCTAGGTGAAAAGGGGGGGGAGTCTTGAGGAAGGAGATAGGTCCCAGAGTTTGTAGAGAATAAGAAAGAAAGAAAGAAAGCTGGATGATAGTATATTTTAAGGGGATATATCATATACGATGATAACTGTATTGGGTTCTCTTTTTGGTCCAGGGCCCCGTTTCCCGATATCGATGGATCTTCGCTCGTAAGATCATTCTCTCGATGGATCTTTCGAACCATCGATAATTTCGATAGTTTCCCGAAACTCCTCTTAACGTGAACGCGCATTCGCTGCACTCACGACGATCGTAGGATTGTACCTGTCCACTGACATGGTGCTGAAACGGGCTATGACGCAGGGGGAGACGCAGGAATGTCGGAGGAACAATGGGGTTAAAAAGGGTTAAAATATCCTCCCATCAGGCCAACCGCAGAGTAGCCTACGAAAAGAATAGATTGCAAATAATATGAATGCTAAAGATATTAAAACACAATTGATTAAGCCTAGGCCGACATATATATCAGTCCTAATCCTGTGCGCACGATCGGGAGGTGGAAGTTGCGCTTTAGATGCATTCACAAGTCCAGCGGAGGGCTCCAGTTTTCGCCGGCCAAGTCATGCGCTGTGATATGTGTGACAGCTATGTTGCACAACATTGCAGCTAAGGCTGGGGTAGCTTTGGTTGACCGGGAGGACATTGGGCGATGACGACGAGGAATAAGATCGGATGTGAGGACGGCCTCCCTCATAACTACGCGGAGGTTTTCATGCAAGTTCGAGAGGCGATTGAGATCTTTTTGGTTAACCCCCTCCCTCAACCCTCCCTATGTCAATTAAACATTCCCGTCAAACGTGATGACACATCCCCAACACTATACCAGCCTTTTGCCGCTCTTCGGCTTGTTTTTATTAAAAAAAAATCTTTACCTTATATTTATTTAATTTTAACAGTCATTTTATGCTACGTTTTTATGAGTAGCATATGTTATGTCTGCAAAAATCACCCCCCCCCCCCCCCCCCACCCCCTCCCCCCCCCCCCCCCCCCCCCCACGCTTTCTCTCACACCATTTTAGTGCCTTGCATGCTCAAAACATTTCCTGGACTTGTCTCTCTCAAACTGGAGAACCATAATGGCCACTTAGGCTCAAGACGCACGTCGGATACACCAATTACCAATGTGTATAAATAAAAACGCATCCAATACTAGGAATGTCGCTGCTACGCCACTGAGGCTATAGTAGGCTAACGAGGCTCTTAGCGTCCCTACGAGTACCTGGGCAATGTCTAAGGCTACTCGTGACCTCGGGAAGCGTTTTTAAGGGCGCTTCGTCCAAAGAGGTGCTTTCCGGGAAACGGTGTGAAAACTGTACGATGCTCTTAGGACCCCTCTGCGATCCACTTAGGTTAAGATTGCTTTCGGGAAACGGGGCCCAGGCTCTTCTTAAGCCTGGTTTAAACCCCCCACCCCCCCGATATCCAATGATTCATGGATATCGGGTTGTTTTTTATTAGTAGGAACACCAAAGCAAAAAAACAAAACACAAAATTGTTGATCCACTGATTCGGTTACGCCTTACAAATTCCTCCCAACAACGTTCAGGATGAATGTTAACCGAACCAAATGGAAATACAACAACAAAGCATTCACTTAAACTCCTGCATCAGACGTGCACCGAACTGCAGCTGCAATATGAACGTAAAAAAACAACGCAGAAACGACGCATGGATCAGTGACAGACCGTTACCCTACGTCACTATAGCCGACCAATAGGAGCCCTAGAGCTCAGCGTGTGACGTCACCATGGAGCGGACTCAGCGGAGCGTCTTAATGTCATCGGGTTTATCCTCATAAGGTCTCTTTAATGGGTTATATTTTGCAATTTTTCTAGTCCTTCCAAATATTGTTAATGTGATGATGAATACATCCGAGTGAACAGTACAAATGACTGGATCTGAAAAGCCTATATGGTGATTGCCTTGACATCAAAGCAGCGATAAGGAGCCCTGTGGTTATCATAATGATGAATATTCCTCAAACCAAGGTACATTAACAATCAACGATAACGCTTCATACAACTGTATCGCTTAATTTGTATGAACTACCTGTGTCTCAAAACATAAAGCGGATTGTGTTGTTCATGTGATTACAAAGCGATTTGGTTCTAATAGGCTAAGAGTAATGTCATATATTTCTAATATCAATCGGACATTATACGAACAAACAACAGTAATATTAGACAGAGTCTGAGAGCTTGTGGGCGTAATGTGAAGATTGCTGTACAAACAACAAGCACCAATCATGAAACCCTTTTGGACATTACCGTGTGTGCACCTGTTGGAAGCTTCATTCATTAACTCATGCACTGCTAAGCATATACGTATCGGCATCGATAATAGTAGTAAGAATGCTTCGTTTTAGACATACCTCAAAAACGTTGTCCTCCTGCATGTTACTGGTCGTGTATTGAAGGCTCAAATGTTTGTGGGACATAAACGCCTCTTTTAAGAGAGTTTTTCTGAATCAATGACCATTAACCTTTGCTGATGTCTGAATGCCATTGGTGTACCTTTTCAATGTGTTAAAATAAAATAGGTTCTCGTGGAGTTTGACCAGCCATGTTTGTTTGACTAGCCCTAACATCCTTCAAGACCTATTTTTAAATCTACAATTTGCCTAGTTGAAAATGCTACTTTCCCATTGACAAGTCCGTTATGATACATGCTTCTTTTCTTCTCTAAATAGGGGCGTTGCACCGACCCTGTGGGGACATGACCATCTACCTCTTGGCCTTGTGAGAGGCATCTCAAGGAGACTCCACCATGAAGGGCCTCGGTTCCCCAGGTGCCTTTTGCACGGGGATCCTGGTGGGGTGTTGCAGTATGTACCTCGTTCTGCGCCAGGTGTGGTTTGAGAGGAGCTACCCCGTGCTGTCGGAGGCGCAGGAAGCGGCTGCTTCAGCTTCAGAAGCAGGCGTAGGTGTGACGCCAGTTGATGATGATATGACACACTGGAAGAAGGATGGAGACGCTCTGATCAACTTGCTCCACCCTCACCACGCAGGTGACTCAAGCATTCTTCTCTCAATCCACAATGTGAAAATCATGAGAATGTAAGGCCACACCTCTAACCAGAAGCTATGGGGTAGAGCTTCAGACACACATTCTTTTCTTTGGGAATTACTTTCGTACAAAATACCTCAACAATTTTGAACCGACAGGGATTTTGCCCTTGGTCGACACTTACATTTAGGGCATTTAGCAGATTCTTTTATCGAAAGCGACTTACAAAGTACATTTGTCATAAGAAAGTGAAACAATATATCGCTGTCGGTACAATAAGGATGTTCATAGAACCAAGTGCAGAGCATGAACAATCAGTAGGCTAAGCCATTCCCCGTATACAACAAAGATAGCTGGGATAAGATGCTACATAACTAAGTAACATAACTAAATACGTTGTACAATAAGTGCTTACTTTAAGTGCCAGAATGTACAACATCACAGCAAATAGGAGGGGGGGACAGGGTGGCTATGCAGAGTCCAGGTGAACTCTGAACAGAGTCTTGAGTCTTTTGCGGAAGCTGGTGAGGAAATCTGCAGTCCTTACATCGGCAGGGAGCTCGTTCCAGCACTGCGGTGCCAAAACAGAGAGTCTTTGTAATGACTTTGTCGCTGCTCCTCCTTGGCATTGTCAATCACATTATCTACATGACCTTGATACTTTATAAAATACATACTTTCTATGACAATCATATTTATTTGAAATGACCAAGATCAATTTTTTCCCGACCCAAACAGAAGCTAGCCTGGTGTTTTTGTTATAAATGGGTGCAACAGCACCATTCAAGAAACTTATCACACTAGGTCGTAGTATCTGACCTTATTGGTCGCATGTAAAACTGTAAATGTCAGATACATGAGTTTGTGTGTGTGGTTACTTGTGGCCATGTCTGGGCTGGCTTAATCCCATGATCGTAGGCCCTAGCAGTGGGGTGGCAGCAAGCAGCTGGTATAGGGGTGGAGTGTATGCAAAACAAGGAACAATGTCTGAGTAATAAGCCCACAAACGGCAGGGTTTATTGGATACCACTTAAACCATAAAAGGCAAACTAAACCGCCAGCATTTCCCCCTGCCAACCTCCGCCCACATAAACTAAGCTCTGTCCCTATATACAAGTTGACCTACACCATTCGTTATCATTATGGGTGATTTAAAGTATATGAAACTCTCGATGATGTATGCAAAGAAACCATTTCATGTCAATGAGGCAAATGAGGATGTATACTTGAACAGTCTTGCATTTATAAGCTCATTTATTCATGACAATCAGTCTAGTAGTGTTTCTGTTGTAGGTGACTGAGTGATCTGTGTGCTTTGTACAATGATATGGTTGTTGGATGTTGGAGCTCTGTATGAGGCCAGCAGGTCATATCATAATTATTCTAAAAGGGCAAATTCTAACGCCAAGCCAGGCTGGAGAAAGCATGTTGCTGCTCATCATGCAGAAGCTAAGGAGGCATTTCAAGCTTGGGTTCAGAAAGGCCGACCAAGACAGGGGCGTGTCCTGGATTATAAAAAGCCTACTCTTTTGATGTATAAATATGCAGTTTGTTACGAGAGCAGGCTCTATTGCTGAAAATCTGCTAAACGAGAATGTAATTGAATTTTGGAAGGAAGTGAGAACTCTAAACAGGAGCAATACATTGATGCCTAGTACAATAGGGAGAGTATCTGGAGCTGATAAAATCACTGAATTGTCGGAGCAGAATTACTCCTTATTTATTTGTGTAAAAAGCGACCCATATAAAGTGGGTAATATTGCCAACAGTGATGCAGTAGGATTCACAACCAATGAGGTATTTGAAGCTATTGCACAATAATTTGTAAATAAAGCAAGTGGCTCAGATCAGATCATTGCAGAGCACCTTAAGCCAGAAAGTGGCAACTCTACTTGCTGTCATAATCTCCCCTCTCAGTCATCTCATTCACCCCTCTCAGTCACCTCATCACCTTAGCTCCCACTGTTTTTCCACCTGCCCCTCCTTCTCTTCACCAAACTGCCTGCCACTCTCAGAATTGCCTGCTCTGTCTCTGTCCCGGTGATCGGTCCTGCCTTCCGCCCCCGACAACGGATCCTACCTGCGCCCTGCCTGTCTTCTGTCTGCTCCTATCAGTAAATAAAATACATTACCATCTATCGGCCTGCCTACGTGTGCTGCATTTTGGTCCTCTTCCGATCCATTGCAGTACAATCTGGCCAGACATGGACCCAGCACACACCCCTGAGCCGCTGGCACGACTTGGCCTAGTCGAGGCTCAGCTCCAACACCATGAGGCGACCCTAGCCTCCATCGCAGCTGATGTTCGGCAAGCAGCGGCGTACCAAGAGCAAGGGTTCGCCACGTTAGCCACCCAGGTCCAGCAGCTTACCACTGCCCTCGCTCAGACCATCGCTCTGCCTGCCTACCCGGATCCACCTCTTCCGGCACCGACGCAGCATGGTCCTGTCTCGTAGCCTCGGGTCGGGGATCCCGAGTGCTACGCCGGTGATGCGGAGGGCTGTAATCTGTTCCTCACGAACTGTTCAACCCTATTCGCTTTCCAGTCCAACAGCTTTGACTCCGAGGAAGCCAGGGTCACCATAAATCCTCTGACGGGTCCCACTCGGCTGTGGGGAACAGCCGAGTGGGAACGACGCATGCCACCCTGCTCCTCCTTCCAAACCTTCGCCGCCGAGCTTCGCAAGGTGTTTGGGGTGGCATTGCGGGGTCCCGACGCCTCAGATGCCTCCTCGGGCCCCGCCAGGGGTCCCGCTCCGTGGTCGACTACGCCATCGACTTCCGCATCCAATTTCGGCTGAGCGAGTGGAACCAGGCGGCCCAGGTCGACGCTGTCCTTCTGGGACTAGCTGATTACGTCAGGGACGAGTTGGTTTCTCTCGACTGGCCCTCCTCGCTCGAGGACATCATCGTGCTGTATATGTGTGTTGTCTATTTTTTGTATTGTATGTCTTTTAAAATGGACCTTGAGTCTAATAATAAAAGGTGATGAGGCAAGGCAAGGCAGGACATCTTTATTTATATAGCCCTTTTCATACATGAGGCATACTCAAACTGCTTCACGTAGAAACATCGTCATACAATAAAATGAAATAATAAATGCAAGGGGTAATATTGCTTTTTCGACTTTTACCTTTGCTTGAGACTGTTACATGACGGATGTATTTATCTATGTAGAAAAACCTTTGTCCGAACCAGGGGGAATATTAGCGCCCATCGAGAAAGCCCCTAAATAAATAATAATAAATAATAAAACAGCTCGTTTGCACTAAACTTTACTTCCGTAACAGTCTGATGTCAGACTGGGCAGTGGGCGGTGCTGAAGAGCAGAAGTCGCGTCGCCGGCTACCCGCAATGTGGGCGTGCTGACCAATCACAGCAGACTGGGCTACTCGGGAGGGGGGCCTTAAAATGACTTAAAATTTGGAAAGACGCTGAAATTGGTTTTGCTGAAATTAACAGTGAGAATATTAAGGGGTATTTCTAACATACAGGCATGTAACCCTATTCTAGTAGTACCCCCAAATGCAACTATTAACCATAAAAGAAGCATGATATGGGATCTATAATTTGTTGTTGACTTCTACACTGACAGTATTCTTTACCCTGGTTATGGCTGTGTTCAACCAGGCGAGGACCACCTTGTAGCTGATATGCTCTTCCAGAAGGTGCGCGTCCTCTGCTGGGTGATGACAGGACCTTACAACCTGCGCTCCAGGACGCGCCACGTGAAGGAGACCTGGGCGCGCCACTGCAACGCCGTGGTGTTCATGAGCTCCGCGGCCGACCCCCGCTTCCCCACGGTTGGCCTGGGTACCAAGGAGGGCCGCGACCAGCTGTACCGGAAGACCATCCGCGCCTTCCACTACGTCCATGAGCACCACTCCCATCAGGCCGACTGGTTCCTCAAGGCGGACGACGACACGTTTGTGGTGGTGGACAATCTGCGCTGGGTCCTGGCCAATCACACGCCGGAGGAGCCCGTCTACTTCGGCAAGCGCTTCAGGCCCTACGCCAAGCAGGGCTACATGAGCGGCGGGGCGGGGTACGTGCTGAGCAAAGAGGCCCTCAGGAGGTTTGTAGAGGGCTTCCGCACCAGCGTGTGCACACACACCACCCCGGTGGAGGATCTGGCCCTGGGCCAGTGTCTGGAGAAGATGGGCGTGTTGGCCGGAGACTCCAGGGACACGCTGCATCGGGAGACCTTCCACCCGTTTGTCCCTGAGCACCACCTGACGGGCAAGTTCTCCAAGAGCTTCTGGTACTGGAACTACTGCTACTACCCCATCGTGGAGGTACGCTGCAACAGGCTTTCTGATTATGTTTTTGTGCGTCTCAATTGGCTAATCGCATAAAATGCATTAATTAATTAAATTTCACCCTGCTTGCTTTGTCTTCCAGGTATTTTGATGAATTATTAGGTGATTCACTAACTAATTGAGTGTTTGTTTGATCTATTTACTCATGGAGTTACTAGTTTATTGAGAATTTAATGGAAAATATAATCTGATATGGCCCATTACTGTTGGGCCAACAGACAGAAGGGCTTCTAGAGGTGGATAACTATTTCAGAAAGGCCCTCTGCCTTCCTGAGCCATTTATTTCAGTTAATACTATGACCTATGTCATAGTATTAACTGACCAATGCACATACTTGCGTTACCCGTCGTGTGGAGGCGCTTTAGAGAGGATAATAACTAAAACAGACCAGACATTTAATAGTGTCTCGGTAGAGTGCAATGCTTCTAAACTTTTAATCAAACGTGCAAACAGAGTTCAACTTCAAAGTAAAGTTCATTCATCTCATTCAGCTCATTTGCTTAGAACGTTAATACATTTTTTTGCTGATTTATGATTAGTTGAAAGGAGTAGATGCGGCTGGCCACCCTTCCTATGTTTAACATGGTATGGATGATTTACCTCGCAACAGTGAAACTGAATTATGATTGGTTATTTTTTATTCTCAAAGGCGGAAAAAGTGAGTTTTGGCCTTCTTTGTCTCCCTTCAGTGGCCAGCCCCGGATGTAACATACTCAGAGTAACGTCGGTCAGCCTGTAGGCCTCCTGCCTACAACATTTTTGTGTAATTATTCAGTAGTAAACACGAATTGCACCTAAATAATTTTCAATTTCTTTTTTTTTTAATAACAATTTCATCATTTTTTTGGGGGAAAATCACGAGGAGGCGTTGCCTCCGTTGCCTCCTCTAAGGAACCGCCCCTGGTTTTCAAGCATAATCAAAAATATATGTACTGCTGTACTAGTTTGCCTTTATGTTAATGTAGAATGCCAATTTTGCAATCAGAGACACATCACAGGGGGAAATCAATCATTTTAATGAATGTGTTATTATCTGTTACCTTTTGTACAGCCCCAGCATGGCCTTCAGATAGAATGAGTGAATGGAGATATCAATTAGATTGACGACTAAGTGGTAAATTGCCGTTGTGGCAATTTCTTTACAACAAAAGAAAATGTTGGCAATTTGTAAGTGTTTATGCAGCTAATTAGCTGTGATTTGCACCTGAATGAGACAGGACTATTATGGATCTTGTAAGCGAGTGACCATCCGTGTGTTATGGCAGTAAGTGTGGTGTAAACAAACCACTTTCGGAGACTAAATAGATAATAAATCTCAAAGACAATTTTCTTTTAGGTTCATCTACCAATGTGTGTGTGTGTGTGTGTGTGTGTGTGTGTGTGTGTGTGTGTGTGTGTGTGTGTGTGTGTGTGTGTGTGTGTGTGTGTGTGTGTGTGTGTGTGTGTGTGTGTGTGTGTGTGTGTGTGTGTCACAGGGGCCGCGGTGCTGCTCGGACCTGGCTATATCGTTCCACTATGTGGATGCAGAGCTGATGTACACCCTGGAGTTCTACACCTACCACCTGCGAGCCTACGGCTACAGACCCCGCTACCAGCCCCCTGGGCCCCGGGGCCTGGTCCGTGGAGCACCTCCCCCAACAGGGACCCCCCCGCTCCGACTGAATGGCACGGAGAAGGATCAGGCAAAGAAGAACAACAGCAGGTCAATGAGCCACACGACTTCAGACTTCACCGGCGACGGGAGTCCTGGTAAAACAGAGGCAATCTCAGACCGAGTGGGGACGGTTCAGAATCACTGAGTTAGCGCTGCTGGTGCACAATACACAAGCCGAAAGACGCACTTCAGAATCACTTCTCCCCTGGCGACGCAGCGCGGATGAAGACACACCAGGAACTTTGATCGACTGCAAATGGACATTGAAGAACTTTTGACCGAAATTGATTTAGCTAAATGCAATTGTGATATTCCATGCAATGAGGTGTGAATCAACAGTTTGTGGTCTATAGTGAACAAGACTATCAGTCAACAAAACTTTATCTTCTTTTGTTTCCCAACAGCCGCTGACAGTTCTCATGAAGACAGGGTTCGACGGTGATGTCCTGGATATATCAGGATAGAGACATTCGTGTGTGTGTGTGTGTGTGTGTGTGTGTGTGTGTGTGTGTGTGTGTGTGTTGTGTGTGTGTGTGTGTGTGTGGGTGTGTGTGTGTGTGTGTGTGTGTGTGTGTGTGTGTGTGTGTGTCAACTCTAACTATCCTAAACAAAAAATACGTTAACTCCTCTCTTGATGGACATCAATTTTAACGATCATGTAAACATTTATCTTGATGCCTTTTGGATATCCTATGGATATACAGTTTTTATAATTGTCAGAAACCTTTTACCCACACCCAATTTATTTGTGTTGTGTTTGATGCTTAAGTACAAAAGGTTTTAGATAGAATTATTACCAGGTCATAACACCTTATCTGTTGAAAACATTGCGAACAATTTCACAGGAAGGATTTAGCTTGTGTTCCATAATGTGAGCCTCTTATGAAGAAAGCAAGCTCATCAATGAATATGGTTATATCTATTTAACATATGGGGGTAGAAGAAAATGTGACGCGTTAATAACCACAACGACTTCCATCTGACCCGAGCTAACAACCTTTGTTGTAATAATGTTTTGGCGTATATACATATGATATATCATGAATTGCTCTTAAGTCCTTCCAAGATATTTTTGTAGATAAATGCTTTGTCAGCAATTTCAGTAGTGTTAGTAAAGTGAGTCAACACGATTGCATTATCAATAATCAAACAAAATATCATATTCCATTATTTACAAAATGGTTTATTTTAATTGCATGGAATAAGATAAATAAATTAATTCGATTCATGTTTCAATTCTAAACAACGCTTGTTGTTCAGATCATTCATATAGGCTACAAACATGTAACACAACAGCAGCCATAAACAATCCGGATGGTTGTATTGTAAAATATCCCGTGCCATGTTCAGAGACATTTGCATTTCGTATGCTCGGTAATGAGGTGTCATCTTAGCCAGATGAGATGTACTCTGAAAGGCAGGATCAAAATCCACGCCGAAACCTGGAAACAATGACCACCAATTAAACATATTTTGATTATAATTTAGGCCTTTGGAACAGATGATACAATTCTAGTTCAAGACGAGCAGACATCTCTGTAACGTTAGCCTAGAGGAAGTAAGACATTTTATAATACGGCATTTATTCTTTAATGACAACACTATGCCTACCGGAGTCTACACTTATTCAGGAAGACTCCCCTTCTCTCCGGGTCCGTTTTCCTCCATGGACCATCATCTGCGGGAGCGATAAACACACCTTCACATAGAAGAACAGTTTGAACAGGACACAGAGGTCATGCTTTATCTGTAACACCTGACCAGTAAAACCATTATTAATTAAGATCACCTGTCTCTGAGTTTCTCCGTCCCATAAGACCAACGAAGATGTCGTGCATCTCCCCTGTCAGAAATATTTGCAATATCATATCAATTCAGTGGCTTCGACCAGAAAAACGAATGTATTGCAAAAAATGTAAACCTTACTTTTATTTGCCGACGGTAATTCATTTGCCGCTGTAATGATCCAAAAGAAAGAATCCGTTGATATAGTTAAATAATCGATATATTTGTACACAATTATATACTATATCTATGTTTAAATGGTTTTGATGATATATATATATATATATATATAAAACACTGAACTACATCTCAGTAGGCTTTTGTCATTATATTAATTTAAATGAATGTCCTTTTTTTTTATCCTAATATGTGTAGGCAAAAGCTCCAGACTCACCCTCTGTGTTTCTCCTGCCCATCAGTCCCACAAAACTGTCATAATCCAAATCACTGGACCTCCTCGCAATGTTCCGCCTGTTCACTAAACTGGGCTGTTGAAATGACGACAAGAAAACGAGATACATTTTCACATTTTGTTGATGACACATTGACAAGCTACAGTTGTAATCTGCAAGTCTTGACACCTACGTCTGAGAGGGGTCTACGCGATCCAGGCTCCTCACATCTGGATTGGGTGGATCGGAGTTTCATAACAAGAAACAGAGTGACCAGCACCAAACTTATTCGCATCTTCTTTGCTCTGCCTGTACAGAAACATTAGCTTAATTTACCTTATTTAACGTAAAACACTTTTCAAGATTAATTCAAGCCACTGTTTCTTATCAGTATCTAATGCGTTGAACCTGTGGCATTTTGCGCGCATTGCGCTCCATGCGTAATAGCGCATGGCACGTTCATACGATTTCGTTAAAATATGAAAAACATCTCATTCTGTATTTATTTTAATTGTATATTTATCCAGATGAGCATAACAATACGTCTACCCTAAGTTCAAAATCCAACTCCGGTTCTACAAACCAATCAATGCCTACCTGCGTTCTGTTGAGCTGACAACTGGGTGGCAAAGGGTCCAGGCGTGGAGTTGTGAGCAGTAGATCCTGCAGTGAGATCAGGAGAGGACTGAGGGAGAGGTCCACCCTTTGGTTTATAAAATGATAACCGGCTACCTGCGTAACGCCAATCAGCGATGCGTAGGTGGGGGGTAATGGTTCTCACCACGCGCTGGCTCCATGCGCATTTGTTCCACTCTCTCGGAAGATCGTGCTGCGTAAAGCGCCTGCGTTCTGTTGCCGAAAACAATAGATAATACAATATCCTGCGCATGAGTCAGTTTAGTTATGGCCATACTGGATAGCCTATCCATGCTATTATTACATAAAAAAGTATACCAACTAACAGCACTTTAAGACCAATAGATAAACGTTGCCATGTATGGATTATATTTATTTCCCATTGCGTATGAGTGATGTTTATGTCTCTTCTCTTGGCCTTCTTGAAATATCCTCCCGGCTCCGCAGCAGTGCATTTCCCTTTTAAAGCCAATTTAAAAATCATTCAATTAACATGACCGATTAACATAGTACTATCAAGCCGTCATAGGAAGACATTAAACAGTAGGATAAGATGTCACGTCAACACGCGAGAGTCTTTAAATGCTCCACTAAAGGATGTTGAGAATCTCGCTAAAACTGGGGGGAAATGTTTAGAGAGTTTATAAAAAAAACATTCATTGCAGAACCAATCCAAAGTATTTGTGGGTGGCCCCCATATAAACACTGTTGTACCGAAACGTGTATGTAATGTAATGTAAAATGTTGCTCCGGATGTGCATTTTCAATATTTAAAAAAAGCGCACCCTAAATAGTGTAGCGTCCTGGGGAATGGTCGCAACCGAAAGGGGAGTTTCAGCTTTTTCCTGCGAGAAGGTTTGGATAGGTGGGAGAAGAAGGGGAAATAAGATTCCCAAACTCTCTTTTGAGTCATTCTGCATGTCACCTTGTCGCTTGCTAAATTGGTGTAAGAAGCGTGATGCAGAGAATACAATCAGGGGAGATGGAGGAATTTCTGGAGCGCCTACAAGTCTCGAACCGCGGGGCAAGGAAGGCCACGGGGAAAGAAAATTACCAGACCAAACAGAGTGTCAGAGTGCCTTCCCGCTAACACGACCAGCAGATGGGGCCTGACGGAGTACTTTTAAATTGCCCCGATTTGGTGGAGAGGAGCCCATTGAGACCTACCTCATTCAGGTTTGGCTAGTTGCTCAACTTAATGCTATCACCCAGGTCCAAGCTTTGGACCTGGGCACAGGGGCAGTGACACTCACCCACTCACTCACACCAGCAGTGAGGAACAATAGATTCCCACATCCCCACCAGCAGCCCGGGGGTCCTCCACTCCCCCACCAGCAGCCCGGGGGTCCTCCACTTCCCCACCAGCAGCCCGGGGGTCCTCCACATCCCCACCAGCAGCCCGGGGGTCCTCCACATCCCCACCAGCAGCCCCGGGGTCCTCCACATCCCCACCAGCAGCCCGGGGGTCCTCCACTTCCCCACCAGCAGCCCGGGGGTCCGCCATGTCGACAACCCGGGGGTCCTCCACACCTCCTCCAGCAGCCCGGGTCCTCCAGGTCAATGCCTGCAGGCCGGGGGACCTCCACATCGCCATCAGAAGTTGAGGGATCCTCCACGTCACCACCGTCAGCTACGACCCGGCATGCCGTTGATGACCTCCAGACCCTCCCAGGAGCTGGGAGGGTCTGGAGGCTGACCATAGGTGCCAGCTGCAAGAACTGATGGAGGCGTTCCCTGACATCTTTGCTACCAAGGATGAGGACTGCACACGCACCAAATTGGTGTAACACGACATCGACATCGGCAATGCTCGGCCCATCCGCCTCCGCGACCGTCGTCTGCATCTCGCTGAGCAGAAGATCCGGGAGATGGCGGTGGCGGGCCTCATCGAACCATCCAGTAGTCAGTGGGCAGCCATAGCTAGTCTGGAAAAAAGGACGGAACATGGCTTTCTGCGTAGACTATCGTAGCCTCAACAATGTCACCCTCAAAGACTCCTAGCCGCTGCCCTGCATCGAAAATGCCCTTGATCACATGACGGGGTCCAATTGGTTCAGCCTCCTTGTCCTCCGCAGTGGCTACTGGCAGGTGGAGCTGACACGGAGGCCCGTCCCAAAACTGCCTTCTCCATCGGCCAGAGGGTTTGGCAGTTCAAGGTCATGTCTTTCGGCCTGTGTAACGTCAAGGCTACCTTTGAACGCTTCATGGAAAGAGTCCTCGAATCCCTCGAGGCAGCTGTGTTGTCTACCTCAACGACTTACTTGTAGACGCTGTCGAGTTCGAGGACACCCTAGGTAATCTGAGGGACATCTTTTGCACTTCTGCCAGGCCGGCCTATGCCTCCACCCCAGTAATGGTCACCTATTCGGCGGGAGATCGCCTTCCTGGGCCGCGTAGTCAGTGGTGAGGGGTTGGCCACGGACCCTTCAAAGTCGCTGCGGTAAGGGACTGGCCCGGCCCCCAGAACATTGCTGAACTGAGAAGCTTCCTGGGCCTGGCCTCATACTACTGACAGTTTGTCAAGGTCTTTGCCACCATCGCCGGCCTCAGCATCGACTTACCAAGAAAGGGGCCAGGTGTGTCAGTGGGAAGACTGTGCAACTGCCTTTGTAACGCCCGGGCAGCGCCCATCGAGGCCCCCAAGCTGGCCTATCCAGACCCCAAAACGACCATTTGGGGGTCCACCAAGACGCCATCAAGATGCCAGCAATGTAGGTCTTGATGCGGTACTGTCTCAGGAGGGGGAGCACGGTGAGCACGTTGTCTCCTACTACAGCTGCTCTCTCAGCCGACCAGAGAGTAAATACTACCTCTATGGGGGAAAGTTCCTCCTGCACACTGACCACGCTTCCCTCTCCTGGCTCCTGAACTTTACGGAGCCGGAGGGCCAGCTAGCCCGATGGATTGAGGCCATCGGGGGGCAGGGCCTAAAGGCATCTCTGGCCCGGGGTAGCCTGGCTTGGGATACCTCCAACATTTCCGGGAAAGGGACACTCGCTGCAGAGGAAAGAACTTTGCAACCAGGCCCAGATGTGGGTCAATTTTCCGTAGAGGAAGAAGGGCATCTCCCCCAAGCTGTCGAGCCAATGGGCGGGCCCTTTAAAGTTATAAGATGTAGCGTACAGGGTGCAGCTGGTAAAGCAGAACTGGTTGGGGGCTCCCCACTTCGTCCAGCTCGCCCCTTACCGGCCCCTGGTGGTAGGTATCGGGAGCTCAGGACCAGCCCCGAGCGGCCAACCCTGCGATTGTCGCCGTGGGGGAGCTCCCAAGGCGTCTCCAACGGCAGCGCCTGCTTCCTCTACACCTCACAGATTTTGTGATTGACTTGTGGGTTGCTGAAGACAGCTAAGCTCTTGGGTGGGGTCAGTCTAGCGTCCCGTGAAATTAGGGGTGGGAATCTCTTGGCACCTCACTATTCGATTCGATTCCGATTATGAGGTCAACGATTCGATTCTGAAGCGATTATCGATGCAACAAATTTTTTTATGTACATTTCCATGCGTGATTTTCAAAGATATATATACATCTGGGTTTGCTACTCAGAGTTTGCTAATCACTTCCTACTTTTGTGATGATCATTAAAGACATCAACAGATGAATTAACTTATCTAATATTTCATAAGGGAGAAAGCTTTTGTCACAAATATGACTTTCTATGAACAATGCAATAATCAATGCAGCTTGCATTATAACACAATATGGAAGCATGCAAAAAAAAGTTTTCAGTTTTATTTTCTTTCTAATCTTTCTTTTCTATGTCATTAAAGGAAAAGCTGCACCTCTAGTTTGTCATACCACAGAGGAGTTTAGGCGATATCGGCAGCCATCTCGCTAAGATCACAAGACGTTCGGTATGCGGCGAGATATCTGTTCGACTGGTATTGCAACAACAATTGACTCCTAATGAATGTGCCTCGATATAATCAAGTTTTGTATGTGTACGTCCATGAATACAGACCACCGCTGAACTACACACTTTTTCAAACTAGATTTCATTTGGCTTTTCGATTGTGGGTGCCATTAAAGTAGTTAACTATTATGAAGAAGCATTAACGGCACTGACAATCCAAAACCCAAGTGGAATCTAAATGGAAAAAAATTGTAGTCTGGATTTCCTTCCCTTTTGGGTCACTTAAAAGACTTGAATTATCGATGTAGAAAAACATTGACATAATCCCTTAACATCGGCGTCAACCCAAACTTCATGGCTGACATCCAACCTTCATGTTTCGTGGGTTGCATGACAATTTATTGTAAATGTTTTTTGCTACAATGACTACAACTACAGCTACACTTGGGGAAATGTATGACGGATGGGGATGTAAGATGGTGTTAATTAGACCAAATAAAAGATTTTTGCTTGGCATGACAATTGTTCTGTTAAATACATGGTTGCTCCTATCAGAAAGGTATGTGCATTCTAATGACAACATGCAAATGAGGTAAGGCAGGAACATCACAATAATATGAGACCAAGATGAAGACAGATAGTATGCCTATCCTATTTAACCATTTCGGATAGCCAAATTATTTGCAAATAGTCTTTCTTTGGATGTCCAAATAATCTCGACAGACAAATATTCAAACCTGCGATTGCAGAATAACTGAGGTGTGTCCACTGGTAATTTAAAAGGTCTGAAATTGTAAGATGGTCTTCTCTCCTAAATTGCTCTGACAGGTGTCAATGCTGGTCGTCTATCTTGCAACTTGTTCTGGAAATAGATCTGTTTGATCTGTTGATGAAGACAGCTCTGAGCAACAACGAGGATTAGCCAAAAAACAAACTACAGCTTTAATACATCATCTAGGATATGACATCTTTATCATGAATCACAATATTCAGTCCTATCCAAGTACCCATAGATCTTGTTTAATTTGAGTGGTAATCTAAGTCTCTTAATGGACGTCCATAAAGAGATCAGTTTATGATTGAACACCCACTGGGATGCAGAAATGCATTTTCTTTTTACAATGCAGACAGCATGATTGTTAATAATATAAAGTATGATTTTACAATAAGAGCGTGTAGATACATAATATAATCAATATTTTCACAACGAGTTCAAGTATATTACAGCCATCTGAAGTTGGAGATTTCTGCAGTGGAACACCATGGATTCCACTGACTCTCGACCCCTAAGGGACTGAAAGAGGAGCGAGCGGGAGGACTACAACCGTCGTACTATTCACCTATTGCTGTATCTAAACAGCTCATTTCAAAAGGTTAAAGCCGGAAATGTTTTAGTGATGAACTGTTATTATCATATTTGTCCATTGCAGGGCGGAGCGGGGGGCTGGGTGGGGGGGGGAGAGATCTAACAGGAACGAGGAAGTCATTCATTCCCTTTTTACATTATTGATGACTGTTGATTATCAAAGCAAGACCTCGCTCTGCGAATTGAAGAGCATCAGGGCCGTTTATTGAAGGCTGAGGTCTCAGAATAACAGGGCTGTTTACTGAGGTCTCTAAAACATCAGGGGCTACTGATTACAAACCCATATGGGGGCAAGGGGAGCTGGTTTTGTTGCTCCAAAAGGCACATAGATGACACTTGGTCTCAAGAGATTTGAATGCACCCACAGATTGCATCACACACCCTCACTGCAGGCGTTAAAGGACAAACCCTGCCGGATTGTGGACAGACATGGGCTTTGCATTCAGCTGATAACCACACAGGCTATGTCTTATCTTATAGGGGAATTTCATGTTCATTCCTGTTTCACAATGTATTACAGCGAATTGTCTTGTTTCAATGGTATCCAAATGTATAAGAAGGAAACATACATTTCAGAAATCAGTGAAGTCCTAACACAAGTGCCTTGTGGCTGACCTCAATTGATGTGCAAATCTCAAGGAATATTGGCATCAATAGCAGCTTTCATATAAAGCCATGGTTCTAGTTAGGGAGACTGCAGACTTCTGTTAAATGCTTCAGATGTCTAAAAAGCATAATTAACTTATACTTATAACTAGAATACTGTTAACCAATGCACTAATTATTAGTTATAATGTTTAAATACTGTTCACTATGACACAATACAAGCAGATGGAGATTACCTGTATTTCAACAATGTTGCAAAAAATAAACTCATGTTCCTATGAGACAGAGGAAGTCTTGGGTGGGTGTGTGAGATATTTATTTGTTCATTGACCCTCTGTGCCATTTGACAAACATTGATGTACTGCATGGAGAAGTACAGTCCGACGCCAATCCCTCGGTCTGTACTCTAATGGAGCTCTCAATCACGCATGTTCTAAATGAAAGGCATCACCTGGCTGAAGATTAAGTCGGTCTAAACCTTGAGTTCAGAAGGGATACATGGGAAAAAGTCTTATACAAGTTTTCCTTTTTCAGTACACTTTCAGCTAGTAAATAATCATGTTTCACTTAGTAATTTTGTGGAACATATATGATTACAAGATTACAAGTTCAATGTAATTGCATGGACAATGTAACAACATCTCTACTACAAGGAACACGGTAATAATGTGGAGTCAAACAAGGCTTCCTTTTACAGAACAGCTTCAGCTTACCTTTTGAGTCAATTGTAAAAACATCTGCAAGAACGTATCCAGTGTTTAAGGAGATGCACCAGGACAGTAAAAGAAAATCCCCTTCAGAGGTTGTTACCGGGTAAGTATTGAATATAATAAACCAATTATAAATGGCAATGAACCATAACTATTTAAGAAAAAATATTTTATTTCTAGATATTATAGAATTGAACTTGGGCTGCTACCAACATAAACCTTGGATAGGTACAATATTAACTTGAATTGATGGGTAATGGAGGAGACGTTTCAGAGTATTTGTTGCCTAGTGTTTGAGGAAGTAAGCAATTCTAATTAAATCAATTATATATAGGCCAGATGAGATATTACCAACCTAAAACCCACATCACTGTAGCTAGTTAAGGGGATGGGTAAATGTGGTGGTTCTTCTTAGTATTTCAGCTGTAGTTTTTCTGTTTTTCTTATTTACCCATTGAAGACTGTCAAAGGAAGGGTTACCAATGACTGGACTCAATTCAGATGAGAAGGTACGTCTGAGCTCGTAGGCCAAGGGGTAAAGAGAGGTTAGCTATATAGAATATAGCTAGATGTGCATAGAGGTGGGGCTATGAGAGGTCAGATATCATATAGAATATAGTGTATGGACACTTGGTTGGACATGTTCATGTTGCTGTTTGAGCATGGAAAACATGAAATTAATGTATGTTGGTTCAATTAACATACCGTACATAGGTTATGATTCTGGACGATTTTTTAGGTAGTGGCCATCGCCAAAATGCACCAGAATACAGGAAATCATCTACCAAATTCAAATGATGTAGCTTCTCTCAGCTCACGTTTAGTTGAAGTGTGCAGTCATGTGGCCCTCCGATGGTTGTGATAAAAAATGTGGCCCTCTTTATCATGAAAGTTGCCCATCCCTGCTCCAGAGGGATGTGAAATGTGATGAAGATGTGTGAACACGGATGAGTACAACACACTTCTTAACAAGCTACGTCACCCTCCATTAGCTTTCAAAATACATTCAACAGAAGAATTAATCAATCATTTAAATAATAATTATCAGCTATGGTAATATTATTGGTAACGTGTTATAATTTCATGCTTAGGGCCGTGCAATAGGTGCCATCTCATTGTTCATGAATGGTTTGTCTGTATCAGAGGGGCCTAGAGTCATAAAAATATATGTGGTCAGTTTGCGGGAAACATTCCTGATGCAGATTGTATTCCTGGTGTTTTACAACTCCAAGAGAGATCCAGAATGTTTTGGAGTGCTTTCTGTGCTGTTGTTTTTTTTTTACCACAAACCAATTCACTGAAAATAACCCATTCTGCTGCCTTCTTCATACTCTGTATTTTATGGCAGGGAGAGTTTGTTCCTGGTAGCAACCGCTTTGGCTGTTTATCGCTCATCATCCAAGGGAGAAGGCTGTGTGCCCCTGATGGAGAACTGACATCAGAATCTTGTTTCCCACAGCAGCAATCAGTTCCCCCAGTTGCCCTATCTGGTGCAGTGATGTAGTGCATACTGTTGTTTGTAATCGCCCTGATACAATGAATGCAATCAGACTTTTCATCTGTGTTTCCTCCCTCTTCACCACTCCCTCCACTTCAAGAATTTGAAATATGACTATGACTATATGACAGAAAAGCAGTGACAGAGTATAGGATTCAATAGGATTTTATTCCTAGTTTGATTAACTTTTGTCAATAATTACAATCCCATGGATGCCATTTGTCTATAAATTGTATGTGATTGGAAATGAGGGGTATTCCAACTCCATCCATTGTCGCTGATTTTATAAAAATTTGCTAGTTGTACTGTTAGGTTTACCAAGGCTAAATCAGTGAGATTATTATCCGTCTAAAGGTGACTCTACAGTTAGAATATTGACATAAACAGATAGATGTGTTCTGGGTTCAAGTCATTATATATATATGGTTTGATGCAAGCTTTCTTAGCCAATCACTGTTCAATAAATCCATGTCAGGATGTCAAATCCAATAATTTTTGTTTGATTTAAAAAATGAGGGAAAGCTGGAAGACAGATTAGTTTGGAATGGCCTGAGTGTTTATATCCTACTTCAACAAACATCCACTCATAGGGCAACACCTTGTCTCCCCCTCCTCCACATAAAGGTGTCATAGCTAGTTAGCATCAGAAAGCTAACTAGTGGAGATTAACAAGATTATGATAGAAGAGTATGAGGTGCTAACAAGCTACAGAGTTTCAATGCTCTCTTTGCTGGGTTATGCATGAGCAATAAACAGCGTACAATCAGCCTCCACATCATATCTGTTAAATTGCCTGCAACCCTTCCTGGCCCATGCCTCTTACAACTGTGTCCAACCAGTTACATCTGTGAAATGATGGGGACCGAGGTGTTTTAGATATACTTTCCATTGGATAATTGGAAAACTAAAACCTTTAAAATGTGTTGTATGCCATCAGATTGACTAACAAAACACAATTTAAATTTGAATCTATTGACGTGTTATTTATATTTTTCCAAGTATATTCTGTGTGCTTTTATGTAAAGAAGCGAAAAGTGTAAAAGTGTAGCCATCAACAAAACCAGTACAAAACATTTCAAATACAGATTATTACAAAGTTCATTACTAACATCTGAAAAGTTACAAAGCTGATCACCAATATCTGAAAGATTGCAAAGTATCACTTATATCAGAAAGATGTCCCAGGGCCGGAAAAGCAAGTAGGAAGCCGACTGATACCGGACCATATAATTTCGTCCAAGTTCTTTTAGTACCAATTATGGTCATCATTTCCTGGGGGAGCTCATTAGCTCCTTTGTTATGAATTGGCTTAGTTGGTCATTAGGGTTTGATCAAGATATTTGAAAGGTTTTTACATATGCATGATGTGATTGGTATTATAGTTATCGTTGTTTGATTTCTTCAGCTACGTTTGATTACTTTGGCTGCATTGCATTATAATTGTTGTATTATTTGTAGTATAATCTCCATTGGTTTATGACATTATCGGTTGATGTAAAATATTTGTGGTGGGATAAACCAATATTAAAGACAATAAACATGGTTCTTCATAAACTACCCCTGGCTTGTATTCGGTTTCAGTTTGTCTCTTTGCACATGAGACCAAGCCAATAAAACTCATTATTCATGGTCTATTCACTCATCCTCTGGTCGTGTGTCCTTTGAGTAAAGACTGGATATTGCTTTCATAATTAGAGTGGTCAGTCAGTGAGCCACTGAGACAGAATAAGGGAGGGTGTTTCTCTAGCTAGGACAATGCTAACAGGCAGTGGGTGCAGCTTGTTAAAGTGAGCATGCCTTTCTAATGAGATGGGAGAATTGTATCACACTGGTCAATGACTTTTTGTAATGACAGACTGGACTGACATGTAAAGAAATCAACTGTCCTTTTGGATTAAGCCTCACCAAGCAGTCAGCCAGGTCCATCAAGTTAGCAAAATAACAAGTCAGAATATGACAGCAATAAGGCTCGAGAAGAACATACGACCTTAGCTGGAAAGTAAATAGTATGTGTACTCTGTGGGGATACTCTGTGGGGATAGAACTTGTATTCTGTGGGGATAGTATATGTACTATTTGTGCATCAATTAAGCCTTTGGTTGCTTTGCTGTCCTGCATTATCATAACCCTCCAATGTAAACCTAAATTTCATTGTGGTCGTTATTCATAAGACAAAGGTCTCCCGCCGTGAGCTCTCCCATAGAGTTATGGACACATACACACTAACACACACATACAAACACACACACACACACACACACACACACACACTAACACACACACACAGACACACACTTACCCACGCACACACACACACACACACACACACACACACACACACACACACACACACACACACACACACACACACACACACACACACACACACACACACACACACACACACACACACCCTAACAGGCCCAGGGCGTTTCTTCCTAAGTGACAAGTGCCATCCATAACAGGCAAAGGGGGGGGGGGCTGATAAAGTGATTAGGTTCATAACACACAGAGTCCTGGTAAACACAGCTGGTACCATGTCTCTCACACTAGACACCAGGGTAAATTGCTCTCTCAAAATTATAAATGGTGTTTCAGGAGGGAAGGGTGTGGGCGGCCGGACGGAATTTCGGTTTGTATGAAACACAATTGCAAGGACTCCGTGCATACGACCATAGCCTTTGATTCAGCTCACTTGGTGCATGTGTGTGTGTTTGTTTGTTTGTGGGGGGAGTCTGTCTGCTTGGCCGATGATTGTGATGAAATTTAAAGGATGTTCGGCTGATAAGACATGTAGAAAAAACCTAGATTATAAATGTTATTAAATTCACATGCATTAAAATGTGAATGTCATCCATCGCTGTCCAATCTGCAAACCGAAACTTGACCCCTGTTTAAGAAATAGTATTTTAGGTTATGATATCCATCCATTATTTAAACTGCCCCGTGACTAAATGGCCACTATTTGTTTTACTCACTTTACTTTTCTGTTGTCTAAATTAAATATTTTTTACATCTGATCGATAGCCTATCTGTTATCAGATCCGATGATTTAATTAAATATAAAGAAAATGAAACTGCTACACATGAGCATAATTATAAAATAAATATGAAATAAATATGGAAGCATTTACCCCCAAAAAATGTGGGCATAATACACAAAGCAGTTTTATTGAGAGTTATCCTTATAAATAATGCTATCCATTCGTATTCTTAAATTATGTCCGTCAGTATGCCTCTGCGTTCTATCATATCCTTATATAGTACCCAATAGTATCCTATAGTACCCTATAGTTTCCTATAGCACCCTATAGTATCTAGTATCCTTCTTTAAGGTGAAGTCATTCTGTGAAGACATTTTTTTCGATGAATTCACAGAATTATTGTGTGCAAGTGTGCAAAAAAACTTTTTACCATTTTGGACACATTTGAACTGCCTCAACATGTGAAATATGCTACTCATTGAAAGGGGCACACTCTCAAAAAAATCACAAAAGGGCCTCAATGTTTCTGATCTCTCTGTGACTGATCCTTCCTTGTCTGACCACTTTTGTGTTTTCTTTAACATATCTTTTATTCCCGACATACAGACAAAATCAAATACTGTCAAAAAACGGTATATCAATGAAGATTCTAATGTACTTTTTAAAATGCCATCTCCTTGCTACCACCTCTCAACCCATGTTCTGCTGATGATCTTGTAGAAAACTTTAATTTGAAAATTTTGAAAGTCATTGATGGCATTGCACCTTATAAGGTTAAAACGATTTCTGGAAAGCAAAAGACACCCTGGAAAAAAGCTGCTTCTGTAACAGCACAAAAAAAAAAATGCAGGAAGGTTGAACGCATCTGGCGTAAAACAAAACTTCATATTCACCATGATATCTATAAAGAGAGCCTCCGTGCCTACAATTTAGACTTAAAAAGTGCTAGAGAGAAATTTTTCTCCAATATCATTAAAACCGACACTAATAATGCAAAAACCCTATTTGTAACTGTTGACAGACTGACAAACCCCCCAACACAAATTCCACCTGATCTCCATTCCACGCAGAAATGCATTGAGTTTGCAGCTTTTTATACTGATAAAATTGAAGGCATCAGACGCGCCATCAATATATCCACTTCAAACAAAAATGTTGGACTATCACCCTGTTCAGGCAAAAGTAACGTGGCAAGGATGGCATGCTTTAATGTTATAGACTCTCAAACTCTTGTGGAAACTGGGACACAACTAAAGCCATCCACCTGTTGCCTTGATACTTTATCTACCAACCTCTTTAAGAATGTTTTTTCGACTGGCTAGCAGTAGACATATTGCAGATAGTTAACAACTCTCTCCAGTCAGGCAATTTCCCAAAAGCTTTGAAAACTGCAGTTATTAAACCCCTTTTAAAAAAGCGGAGCCTAGATGCCTCTATTATTAAGAACTACAGACCAATATCAAATCTACCCTTCATAAGTAAAATCATTGAGAAAGTTGTCCTCCAGCAACTTAATCATTTCCTGGCATCAACTGGTTGCTATGACACCTTCCAATCAGGATTTCGACCCCTGCACAGCACTGAGACCGCCCTTATTAAAGTTGTAAACGACATCCGTCTTAACACAGACTCTGGCAAAAACTTCAATACTAATGCTACTTGACCTCAGTGCTGCACTTGACACTGTAAACCATACATTACTTCTGGACAGGTTAGAAAACTGGGTGGGGCTTTCAGGCACTGTCTTAAATTGGTTCAGGTCCTACCTACAAAATAGGAACTACTTTGTTTCCATTGGCGACTTTGTATCAGAATCAACCAACGTGACATGTGGAGTCCCACAAGGTTCGATCTTAGGACCCTCTTTATTCAACATCTACATGCTCCCACTAGGGCAAATCATGCAAAATAACAATATTGACCATCATTACTATGCTGATGACACGCAAATCTATGTATCGCTATCACCAAATGACTATCGGCCCATAGATCTGCTGTGCCAGTGCATTGAGCAAGTGAAGGAATGGATGTGCCGAAATTTCCTTCAACTAAATGAGGACAAAACAGAGATAATTGTATTTGGTTCTAAAACGGAAAGGCTTAAAGTAACCCAACACCTTCACTCTCTGTCCCTGAAAACCTCAATCAAAGCCAGAAATCTAGGGGTTATCATGGATTCAGATTTACATTTTGACAGTCACATCAAATCAGTTACAAAATCGGCATATTATCACCTTAAAAATGTAGCAAGACTTAGAGGGCTCATGTCCACCGAAGACTTACAAAAACTTGTACATGCCTTTATCACTAGTAAGCTTGATTACTGCAATTGTCTCCTCACAGGTCTCCCAAAACAAACTCTGAGGAAGCTTCAGCTTGTTCAGAATGCTGCTGCTAGAGTTCTAACAAAGACCAAAAAATTTGATCATATTACACCAATTCTGAAATCGTTACATTGGCTTCCTGTAGGTCAGAGAATTGATTTTAAAATCATGTTGCTAACCTATAAATCCCTACATGGTTTAGGCCCAAAATATTTAACTGATATGCTTCCACTACATCAGCCTTCTAGACCACTAAGATCCTCTGAGACCAATCTGTTAATTATCCCCAGAGTAAACACAAAACATGGGAAAGCAGGATTTAGTTACTATGCAACAAATAGCTGGAATAAACTCCCAGAGGATTTAAGACTTGCCCCAACTCTGAGCACCTTTAAAACAAGACTGAAGACTTTTATGTTTGCTATAGCCTTCTGCTAAAATCTTAAATACATTGCACTTTCTAAAAAGCTTTTTAACTTTGCCTCTATTTTCTATTTTAATACTAAAATGCCTTTTTCTAATTTACCCATTTCTTTGCATATGTTTTTCTTTTACTTATCTATTATTATTTTATATATATATGTGAAGCACTTTGAGTCTGCCTTGTGTATGAAAAGTGCTATATAAATAAAGTTGCCTTGCCTTGCCTTGCCTATCATTATATAGCATCCTATAGTATCCTATAGTACCATATAGTATCCTTAGTTTCCTATAGTATCCTTGAGTATCTTTTAGTATCCTCATATAGTTTTCTACAGTATTCCTATATGTATCATATACTATCTCTATATAGTATCCTATATTATTCTTATATGTATCATATAGTATCCTTACATAGTATCCTATATCCTTATATACTAGCCTAGAGTTTACTTTATTATGCTATAATATGCTTATATATTATCCTATAGTATCCCATGATAACCAATTGTAAATATAGCATCCTACATCATTTTTATATGACTCCTATAATATCCCATAGTGTCCTTATCGTTGAGTGAAGCGTAGGTTTGAGTCAGAATGTTTACCTGAGACTCATCCTTTACTCGAGTGGAGGTTTGATACAGAATACTGTTTGGCCGTGAAATGAGATGGATTCTGCTGATTGAAATGGAGGTTTCCGAGACGAGGAGGTTTACTGACACCTTCAGTCTCCTAGAGTGACACAGTGAGTTAGCCTTAGACACTGCAGTGTGTCACAACAGCCCAAAAGAAGGCCTCTGAAACAATATCACTTGTTTACTGCCGTCAGTATGTCTCATCTAATTAAAAGAGGTGTCTAATCTTTCACATTACATACCACTTACTCTCATATGCACACACACACACCCACACACATACCCGGACGCAAGCACGCTCACACATTCCTAGACCATACCCACCCAGCTCAAAATATGTCATCACCTTTAGACCCCTGCTAGGTTGTGATGTTTGATGTTTCAATGTGGACTAAAAGAGGATACATCTTTGAGTCAGGTTAAGGGTTAGGGTTCTGTAGAGCTCTCAGAGCTATATCTCCTACATTATATGACGTATAATGTAGTATTTTGTCTTGGGAAACGTAATATCTGCCACAAGAAAGTCAACAAAACATTTAACGTTGACATTGTGACGTGTTGTGTCCTGTTATGGTGACGGCTTAAAAAACCCAAGAATCAACGAAACATGAGAGACATGTTGGGCACCGTTTCTGAAATCTTGATCAATCGATCCAGCTGAGGCTACAAACGTCTTATTACTGCGTTCATACTTCTGAAGTTTTTTTATTGTGCCTGCAGTTGTTTCATTCGATTCCCTCTAATGGCGTGACCGCATTGGACCGGCATGCTAGCACCAGCGCTGGCTAGCTGAGCACCCACGGACCACCCACTCCTGCAGACGACAATGCCGACGTTTGTCTCCGGATGCTGCCCGGCCAACACAGCCAAGACGCTGTCATCTCTGCTCGGCGAAAACTAAAGACATTACTCAGCCGTCAGGAAGGCAGAACAGATTGGTAGCCTGTCCCTTGAAGGCCAGAGGGTGAGCGTAGTAGACACACAGGCCACACGCTGCAATGCTCCTATAGGCAGGTACATAAATATTGCATGACTGTCCATGTGCGCTGGAATACGCCCCAGAGGAGCTTTATTGAATTGGAACTATGCAGTCATTTTGTAGTAATCTCTTTCTATTTCCCCGTAGAGATGAGAAGATATCAGTCATTGAAACGTCTTCTGTCATCACCCTGCTATGTGCTGAGGGAAAACAGGCTTGTTACAGTGTTCTGGTCCATTGAAAGCGTGGAGGGAAATACCTGTATTGACCTCACCCAGGATCAGGGGGGGCCGGCGTTGCAAAGATAACTCAGAATGGCAAGCCCTTTCTACAGAAATCACCAACAGCATATGTGCTGCTTGTACTGCTGGTTTAATTTATCCCATCTGTCCAAGGGTGTAGTTGCTCATCTGGAGAAACACCAACAAGGGCTTTGGAATTAGGGAGCCCTGAGATGAAAAAATGGAAAAACAACAGAACTTCATCTCCTCGTGTGGCTACATGGTCACTTGAACTTTAAAGGTTCAGCCAACTCTCAAGGGAGACGGCAAACCCAACGCAACAGCAGTGTTTAGAAAACCAATAGATGGCTCTCTGGAGGATCTGCTGTGTAAGTGTTGGAGAATCGACTTACAAGTGGTCTGCACGCACACACACACACACACACACACACACACACACACACACACACACACACACACACACACACACACACACACACACACACACACAGACACACACACACACAGACACACACACACACACTCACACACACACAGACACCACACTCCTCAGCTGGAAGAGGTAAAAAACATTTCCCTTGTCTACTAACCCATCTTTTGTTGGTTCACTAGATCTAGATGGCAAGAAATCAATCAATAAATACATCGCAAACAGATATTAATGTATAGACATGACATATTGACCGTGTTTTTATTGCTAACAATATCCTCGGTTTCTGTTTATTCTCTGTCGCTCACTTTCCAACTGCTTCAAATTGTGCTGTTCAAGCACGCAGTATGTGAACCGCTACTAGATTGGTTTATTCTAGCATTTTGTAAGTAACTTCACAAAGTTACATTTCAGAAGACATAAGGAGTAACATATAGCACCTGGTATTCTGGCAGTGTACAATAGAGTGATCTTCAGTGCTCTAGCTTTATGATGGTTACAAGGGTGTTATGTGTTACTTATTGGCTATTTTGGATGGTTGCTAGGGTGTTCTGTATAGCTACTAGGGTTCTGGATGGTTGCTAGGGTGTTCTGCATAGTTACTAGTGTTCTGGATGGTTGCTAGGGTGTTCTTTACAGTGATTAGTGTTCTGGGTGGTTGCTATGGTGATCTTGGTTGGTGATATAGGTGGTTGTCAGGGTGAACTGCATGGTTGCTAAGGTCTTCTGGGTGGTGGGTAGGGTGTTCTATAGAGGGATTATCAGTCTACGCCACTCTATGTCACTCCCCGGTCTACGTGCATGTCGTTGGCAGAAAGAGACGAGAGCGACAAGAGCCGCAATCATTTCTTGTTGTGCGGTTGGTTGCACAAACCCTTTTAATAAGACTGATTATCCCATTTATTCTACTTCTTGCTTGCCAACATAATAAAACAAATACAAATACTTTAATAATTATGCTTTTTCTTATTCGTATTGCATGCTTATTAAATGTATACTCTGTTTGAGTTCATCTCCTTCAAAAAGTAGTCCCCTTTAATTACGATCGATCAAACATGTTTTTGACACCTCGAAGGGCATTATCCCGCTTCTACCATGGTCACTTGCCAAGGAAAATAAATTAAGATCATTAATTTATATTTTCATGCGTTTTACAATCCACATGTAACGTTTTTTACATAAATAGGATGGACCGTAGCTACGACTTGGCAACGGGAGGGATCTAGTCCGCTGAGCTATGAGCCAGAGAGCTAACGTTATGGATTGTACATATTTATAATTCTAAATTCGTCCCAGCCTTTATACCACAGATACTCTAGGGTCTATAGCATACAACCGCATTGTCTAGGATATAATGGATGGATTCAATGGTGTTTTGGTGGTGGCTAGGATGTTGCCAAATTGTTCGATATGGTTTATAGGGTCTTCTACAGGGTTGCTATTATATGCAGATGATAGGGGTTGCTAGAGTGACCATGGTTGTTTTTATTGTGTTCTAGGCGTTTTTTAGGTGGTATCTATGGTGTTCTGGGTGGTTGCTAGGTTGTCGGTAGCATATGGTGAGGATGTTCCAAGGGTTTTGTGTAAAGTTTTAGCAAGTAAAGTAAAAATGAGTATGGAGTCTAGTCTGGAGGTTTGGGAACTCAGTACTAATAATTTATTGAGAGAAGTTCTTTATTTATTTTTTATTTATTTTTTTCATGGGTTTGTATGTGGAGAATGTTTAAGTTACCTCTTATAAAAAGTACTAATTCCATTGGTTAGAACATTGATATGAGCAGGACCGCAAAGTGCTCAACATGTCGATGCATAACATGTCTACAGGGTTTAAATATTGTGGACAAGGAGCTTTGTGTATCCTCATGGGGTCATGATGATCTATCAATATCAGGGGTGTCTGTAAATCATAAATACAGTGTATTTAAAGGAGCTGCCAGCTCCTTTCTCCCTCTTAAGCACGTCTTAGGGCGGAGAGAAACAGGAAGCAGACACGATTGCTGTTGGTTGTGACAGTGGAAGTCATTCGACATACTGTCATGCGCAAACAGGATAGGATTGTGTAGTCAGTAATTGCTCTGGCCAATATCATATGGGTCATTATAAATGGATATATCATATTGGTCATCTTGTTTTACTGTCATTGAAGACCACGGTGATAAAATAATACAGCGTATACTAAGCAGTTATTTAGTCGACACAAAACATTTTGAACCCTTTCTGTCCTATATTGAAGGCATCCTGAATAGGTAGTATGTTTTGTAAAGTGTAATATCAGACCTAGGAATTAGGTGTTTGATTGCTAAATACCAGAGGAAGAATATTTAGTTGCATTGGTTTTAAATGTGGTACTTATATTGCATAGTGTATTTCAAATGGAATCAAACATGTGTTATATATTCCTATTGGTTGTGAGAACACTGCTATGGTACACAACCTTTGATTCCACAGTAATGATAGTACCTCCCTCTGCTGGTGGACATTAATATTGCAACATGACAAATTGTGATCGTACTTCGCATAGGGTTGGTAGTCGGTACTATACAGTCTTGGCCCGCAGCCAAGATGTTGGACCCTTGAAATACATTAAAGACGGACTAAACTATCTAGACAGTACAGTAGTCTCCTCTGTGAGAATGTGACGCGTTCAAGCACAACACAACACATAGCGCTCTTCATGGTTGCACATAGCCTCTTCTCTTCATGTACAGATGGACAGGAAGTCGACGGCTGGGCCCGGATCAAACAAGTTCAAAGCTTATCAAGTCATTTTCATGCATCGTGATTTCCATAGAGGCAGATGTTTTTATAGTAGATAGACAATAATACAATAGAGTTTGCAGTTGTTGATTAATTGACATTTATTTCCCCCCCACCATGATTTTCTGTTGATACCAATAGAATTCACCACACATTTATTTTTATTTTTAAATTACATTTATAATATTTTACTCACATACATGTATTGGTTTATTTTCTTTATTGCAATAGACAAGAGTAGCCAGGATGAGTCAGGTATTGCTACAGTTTGCCAACAAACTCTTTGTCAATTAAAAAAAATAAATTTATTGGCAAGACAGAATTACACCAAAGCCTCTCACCCTCTCACCCCCTCGGCTCCGCGAGAGACTCAGGGATCAGGAATAAGGCTGATGAGGTGACCAGCCTACACACAACTAACAAGAAATACCTGCCCCGGAAAATAGGAATCTAACATTTGTTTCCCATACGTGAACAATGAGCATGAACTTGTCAGGGGTGACATCAATATGAACATATCCATATAACATGAACAGATGTGTGTGGGGTTGCTCGGCCCGTACTTCAATGATCTACCAGAGACGGGATTGCAACACTTTAAACAGCCACGGATCCCAGGCTCTAACACAGTCATCAGTAACGCTGATTCAGTCCGCAGTGATAGGCCCCTCCAGGTTCAGACCGCCTCTGACGCTCCCTCTGATTGGCTGAGAAACACCTGCTCTATTGAATGCCTACAATACACACTGAACAGGAAGGAGAACATCCATGGATCCTGAATCCGTCAGACGAATACAGAAAAATATAAACAATGATGCAATAGTTCTGCCCCTCCCCCCCCCCCACCACGACACACACACATCCTCCCCCCTTCCCAGCCTCCCTCTCTTTCTCCATAAAAGCACAATGGTGGAGATGGAAATGACGCCAGCTTGTAATGTCATATTTTTTTAACTATATTTTTCAAAAATAAAAAGAGAAAACAAACAATAACAACATTGTCCTTCGAATCTAAAAGAAGGGAATAAGATATCCTGATGAGCACTTATTTACTTTATGATACCTGGTATCCTACCCTGTTTTCAAAGCAGAGTTTCACCATAATGATGGGACCCTTTAATATGAAGGGTCCGTTCCTATACACCTCTCTCTCTGTCTCTCTCTCTGTCTCTCTCTCTCTCTCTCTCTCTCTCTCTCTCTCTCTCTCTCTCTCTCTCTCTCTCTCTCTCCTCCACCCTGCCTTCCATGGCCTCAGAGAGGGTGTACACTATCTCCTTGGAAGAACAGAAAAACAAAGTGAGTGTTAAACACAAGCATGGACAACATGTCGTCTGTAACACGTCACTGCGCTAGAAAAACAAAACCCTCTACACCCCCATCGCGCCTCGCTGCAACATCATGTTCACACTAGAGTCTGAGAGAATAGAGCGCTTCTCAATGAAAGGGCACAGTGTTAATCTCTGACCGGAAGGATGACCTTCAATGTGCTCCATGCAGCTCGCTGTGCGGCCTGTCTCTCTGCTCCCAGTCCAGTCAGTCAGTCAGCCATTCAGTCAATAGTATTATGTTATTCTGCTTATCAAACCATACAATAACAAATATATATGATTAACTTTCTGTCATTTCATTTAGTTATTTTCCTGTGTCAAGTGCAGTGTTAAAGCTAACATTTTCAACCTAGAAAAATATTTTGTTCATTTCCGATGAGGTGCACAGTTTCTATTTTTGTGATATAGTGATATTATACATGATATGTCAGTGTGTGTTGCTTATATCCGCATGTCCTGAATTAATTCAACCCAACAAAGTAGAAAAGGGTGGAATCGTAGATCTAATTTATTAATAAATAAAGATACAAGATATTAAATAGATAATGTATTTCATGGCTTTCAGTTATAAGACAGACGGTATCGTGAGCTAGCCCCGGGCTGTAGTTCAACCTCCTCTCCCTGTTTAGCCTCGCTGGGCTGCCTGGTTAGCCCGTCATTCCCATTCATGATCATCACTTCCCAACACCCAAAACACCTCCAGCTCCCCCCCATACCTCCCTCTCTCTCTCTCTCTCTCTCTCTCTCTCTCTCTCTCTCTCTCTCTCTCTCTCTCTCTCTCTCTCTCTCTCTCTCTCTCTCTCTCTCTCTCTCTCTCTCTCTCCTCTCTGTTGGAAGCACAAAAAAAGAAAACCAAGACGAAGGGCAGATAGAAGCAGCTACCATACAGGTCTCTGTACGTTGATCTAAATGTACATTTAGTTGTTTTAAACAGCCTCTCGGCTCTTCCTGTTGTGTTAAACTGCCTCCGATATGATTGGCCCCTGGGGTTGTACACATTCCCACGGTGGATGCGCAGGAGGGCGGGGGAGGGCGTTGGTGGAGACATGGATTGACCTGACACTACCAGAGTTTGATGTGGGGGCGGGGAGGTGGCAAAGAGAGCGGGAGAGAGAGAGAGAGAGAGCAGAAGAGAGAGAGAGAGAGCCTCAGTGAGAGAGAGACAGAGAGATGTAGCCGTACCACAGGGTCATCCTCTTCCTGCACTCCTATTACTTGACGCAATACTTCACACTTAAGTTTGGACGACAACAGGAGCACAGAGCCATACAGTCACTCAGGTACAGTAGTATGTAGACAGTACAACATGCATTAATGTTGCTGGTTCTGTTCCTCTATTCCCTGTCTCCTCTGATTCTAACGGGGCCTGACAGATGTGCCCTCCCAGCAGTCTCTTGTCTGTACAGTCTATTTCAAGACACAAATACGTGGGGCTTTTGTGTGTCTGTGTGTATGTGGTTTTGCTCGTGTGTGTTTGTGTGTGTCTGTGTCTGCGTCTCGCCTTGGGCCAATCCATCATCTGACCCTCGTCAGCACCACATCTCACCTTAGCCGGGAAATGACAGGGATGCGCTCCACCCCCGCTCCTCCCTCTCTACCTACGGCCCTACGTGACAGCCAGTGTCACGTTGCATCTAGCCTAGACCTAATGCCACACAGCATGCTGACCCTGGGCGCAGCGCGATGCAGCTCCAGCCCGCGGGCCGGCATAGTGTTAGTTTACAACTTGCGTTGATCGAAGGAAGCGCTAAATCCTAATAACATTATCGTCTTAGCTGCTAGAGGAGCTAGCGTCAGGGGAAAACATTGAGATGTTAGAGCAAGGCAAGGGTGGTGGGGATTACAGCATCGCCCTATCGGCAGGCATCAGTGATTTTAACATTAGGTTGGGATATTTTTATTTTTTGGTTGTGTTTGTTTGTAGAAAGATTTGTTTACGCAAAGGGGGTTAACCTCCTGTTGCGGTCGACCGCATCGCAGAGCAGGGCTGCGAGGGAGGCAGGGGATATGATTGCAATGAATGCGTAATGACTAATCTCTCCTCCAGTCAGTCTCTATTCATCTGTCATCTGGAGGTCTCTGCAATGTGAGGGAGAGCTCTCAGTAATAGAGCGGGGGGGGGGGGGGGGGGGGGGGGGGGGGATAGTTCCTTCTCCTATTTTCCACCGATACGATAATACCTAGGGTAGCCGAGTGCCCCCCCCACCCTTCCCCCACTGACACGCCCACCTCCCCCTCCTCCTCCACCAGCCTTTGGGCTTACATTTCTTCACAGTGTGCTTCGGGAGCGGCGGTCGTCTCCGATGGCCGTGTGGACGAGGAGCGGTCCAGGGCGCCGCGGTGAGGATGGTGGTAGTTGTGGGTGGGGGTCAAGGGTTGTTGGTGGAGATGGAAGGCGGGGGGGAGGGGAAAGGGGGGGGGTGGGGGTTGTCAGTATGGCGAGAAGAGGATGGGCCCGTGCGCGGTGCGGATGGGGCCCGGGGCGGCCCTCAGGAGGGCGTGGCTGAGGTGCGGGCCCTGCAGGAGGTGGTGGTGCGGGTGGTGGTGCGGGTGGTGGTGCAGGTGGTGGTGGGGCGCGGCCGCACGCAGGGCCAGGGAGTTTGACGAGGCTGCTGCTGCCATCGCCGCGGCAACCGCCAAAGGGTTGGGCAGGAGCCCAGCCCCCAGAGCTTTGGTGAGATCCTTAGTGAAGGTCAGAGAAGACTAGAGGCAGCCAGAGAGAGAGAGAGAGAGAGAGAGAGAGAGAGAGAGAGAGAGAGAGAGAGAGAGAGAGAGAGAGAGAGAGGGGAGAGAGAGAGAGGGGATGAGAGAGGGAGAGAGAGAGAGAGAGAGAGAGAGAGAGAGAGAGAGAGAGAGAGAGAGAGAGAGAGAGAGAGAGAGAGAGGGAGAGAGGAAGGATGAGAGAGAAGAGACAGAGAGAGACAGAGAGAGACAGAGAGAGAGAGAGAGGGAGAGAGACCAGGAGAGAGGTAGAGAGAGAGAGGAGAGAGAGAGGGATGAGAGAGAGAGACAGAGAGAAGGAATAGTAATATATGAGAGGTGAAATAGAAGGAGATGGGTAGACACATGAGGGCAATGTGGAGAAGAAAAAGGATAAAAGGATTAACCCAAGAAGGTAAACACCGATACAGATCTTCTATTTTCAGACAGTGTTCTGAGATGGTATAGGCCAAGGGTCTCAGAGGAGAGGTGTTGGCCAAAAATCAAACCGATTTTGTGGGGGATTAAATAATGTAGACTTCAAAGTGTCGACCTGCTTCCTCCGTTCAAGATTAGCACTGATAATCTCAAGACAAAATAATATACAGTTGATAGGCGGGCTTTGTGGTTGGAATCAGAGGTTACCGTGAGGTCAGCTCCCCTGTGCTTCTTGTGTCGGCTGAGGAGAGGGTTGGGCTTGCCGGCCACGCCGTCCCGGTGCCTACGACTTGATATGTGCTGTAGGTACAAGAGCCACAGGCAGGGGGCGGTGTCACACTGCAGCTCCAGACACAAGCAGCGCTTTTGTGAATGTGTCTTCGTCTTTTTGTGTTTGCATGTGTCTGCATGTGCATGTATGTATATATGAACGTGTGTACGATGGATGTGTACTTGTATTTATGTTTCTATGTATGTATGATAGTATGCTTGTATTTAAGTGTATTTAAGCTTGTATGCATGTATGTTTGTGTGTTTCTATGTATGTATGTCTGTAAGATGCCGTCACAACACGTCTATCCAGAGATACTCTACTCCTCCATCCTAGAGATTCCCTGCTCCCTCCTACCTGTTTGAGCTGTAGTTCAGAGTTGACCCGTACGTTGCAGATCTCACAGTGGAAGGTGCGTTCCTGAGTGTTGGGGTCCAGCGGCCCCCCGCCCTGCTCTCCACTGGGCCCGGGGCCAAGGCGGGGATATGCTTTGATGGGGCCCAGGCCGCTGCGTGCCTCCAGGATGGTTTTGTGTTTGGTTCCTACACACACAAACACATACACACAGCGGCACACACACACACGCACACGCATTCACACACACACACACACATACACACACGCATGCACACGCACAAACACGCACACACACACACACACACACACACACACACACACACACACACACACACACACACACACACACACACACACACACAAAACCAAGAAGAATTATTACAAATGATTTTTAAAGGATATGCATGCCTATATATCTATATCTATATCTATATACAGTATTTAATGTATATCTATATATATAACACCTGTATGTGCCATGTTGTTTCCATCTGTCAGAGATAAAGAATGGTCCAGACAGCATTCCTCCGGTGCAGGAGTAGCAACAGAAACACAACCTCTGGGTATGAGGGAGAGAACACTTTCTCCTCCAAACCAACACACACGTGTTGCATTCAAAGCCCCTGTGCTTTGTGGTGTGTTGTGTGTTGTATGTTGTCTTAAGCAAGGGACACTAGAATGTGGTAGTGAAGCAACTATGGATGGTTACTTGTCTCTTGAAGGGATAGACTTAGAGACTTAGACTTGGCTTGATTGCTCCTTTTGGGATGACTCCCTCAAGTAAATTGAATCGACCGAATGGTTAGAATCTCATTGATCTGTCGAAACGATGAAAACATTTCTAATGTTTTATTCATTGTTTCATTCATTATTCAACTGAATTGTGTTTCTTCAGTTTTCTTATTAATCATCATTTACAAATGTAACAGATAATATGACGACATTTTGTGTCCCTTTCATATTGGCAGTAAGATGTTTTATGATTTTGTTTGCAATCAAAAACATCTGAAATCATCTGCTGGTGAATTGTCACCTTTGAAGAGAATACAATACACTGACGAAGAACAGAGAACAAAAGAAAAAAAAAAGATTAATGTTCCAAAGTCTGCATAGCATAGTTAAAAACACTTATTTCCTACAGCCATGTCCAGGCACCTGTGTGTGTGTGTGTGTGTGTGTGTGTGTGTGTGTGTGTGTGTGTGTGTGTGTGTGTGTGTGTGTGTGTGTGTGTGTGTGTGTGTGTGTGTGTGTGTGTGTGTGTGTGTGTGTGTGTGAGTCTGTCTGCATGTAGATGGAGGTCTTCAGCTCCCCTGGGAGTGAGGGGTCTAGGTTGATGCCTTTGTTCTATTCTGGGTGGACAACGTCGGCCTTGTGAGAATCTTTGTTGACTTAACTTTACTAGAGTCGCGAGCCAAACAAATCTCTAAGTCTTGAATGAACTTTATAAACATCCAAACCAGTCTCTCATCTAGTTTGTTTTCCATGTTCGTTTGGTGCCACGCAACATGGATCTTTCATAATTCCTGCCAATTAGGACACTGCAAACATTAACAGCTGTGTATAAATTATATATATATATATAAGATTATATATATATATATATATATATAGAGAGAGAGAGAGAGAGAGAGAGAGAGAGAGAGAGAGAGAGAAAGAGAGAGAGAAAGAGAAAGAGAAAGAGAAAGAGACAGAGACAGAGACAGAGACAGAGAGAGAGAGCAGAGAGAGAGAGAGAGAGAGAGAGAGAGAGAGAGAGAGAGAGAGAGAGAGAGAGACAGGCAGACAGAAAAAACGAATAGAGAGCGAGAGAGATTACTTCCAGATCCTGTTCTTTGCCAAACTGACTTGATCTGCCTTTGGATTGAACCCCAACCCAAAAAAAACGATATATATATATATTTTATATATATATATATATATATTTATTTCCACATATTATACAAGCTCTGGTTTGAATCTGTGCGTTGGTACAAATGCAATTCAGTGCAAACCCTAAATTGCCGATTCATTCAAATTAATCGGCAACTGTCTGTTTATTATTGTTCGTCGCACCATGAATAACATTCTTCCGTGTGTGTGTAAGTGAGTGCATGTGTGCATCTGCAAGTGTGCCTCGGCATTTTTGCACTACAAAGGCCTCTCAGCGTAACATGAACTGCTATGATGTCACCCATTACATGCTGATCAGTTCATCTTACTGGTCTTTGGAGAATCCCTCCCTGACTGCATGCTCTCTGCAGATACTAGTATTAATACATCCCTAGCATTAATACATCCTTGGCCACAATTAAATACACTTGAATAAAAGAATAGCGGTTACACATCACTAGCATTAATTGATGCATTCATTAATGCTAGTGCTGGGTTAATACATGGGGGGTTGGTGCCTTTATTAATGCTAGTGATGGGTTAATACACGGGGGGTTGCTGCCTTTATTAATGCTAGTAATGGGTTAATACACGGGGGGTTGGCGTGCGAGTAGCAGTCTCAGCATTCGAGGGCCAGCTGCGAGGGCTGAGGAAGGAGACTTGACAGAGACAGCCTAGCAGAGGTTGTGCTTAGCCTATGCCTCACACAGATCCCCTATCTGCTGCTCTCAAACAGATCCCCTATCTGCTGCTTCAGCCTCGTCCACATGAGGGTCGCTCCCTATCTTGAAGCATCAATGAATGCAGCTTCTCTATCTCATCTTTCCTCCCTTGACAAATCACTGACATTCCGAAGGAAAACGGTCACAGCATCCAGGTGTTGTTTGTTTCTCAAGAAGGAGTTGTGTTGGCATGTTATGCCGCATTTCCACTGAGCCTAGCGGTATGGTGCAGTACGGTAGGGTGAGGTACGGTCAGTTGCGGTTAGGTGCGGCTCGGAGCAGGGAAGCTAGGATACTTTTCGCGTTCCCACGGAAACAGTACCCTTATGGTATGGGGGGGTTTAAGCCGGATGGCGATAGCCGCGGCAGCTACGTAAGCACCATGACATCATAGCAAATAGGTATGGCTCAGCGCAGCTCAGCACGGCTCGGCGCGCTTCATGCCGGACCCTGCTCAACTTTTGGCTGTGGAAACGCGAAGCATGCCTTACCTCAGCGCACCGAACCGTAATGCAGGTCTCGGTGGAAACGCGCCATTAGTAACACTGTCCCCTATTAGCATTAGCCCAGCGTAGCGTATGTGTACCTTTATTATGCGCCTCCAGCTGGGACAGGGAGTTGACGGCCACCTTGCACAGCGCGCAGTATAGCAGCTTCTTGGCCTTGTCCTCCTCGGTGTCCGGGCTTCTGGAGGCCGGGACGGAAGCAGCGGCCCCCAGGGACCCTGACCCGGTCCCCTGCTCAGGAACCCCACCGCCGCTGGTGCTGATGCATCCTGGGGAGGAGGGGGACTGGGGTACTAGGGGTGGGAGGGGGGTGTGTAGCAGAGGGCACAGGGCGGTGATGGGGGAGTCCATGGGGGGGGTGGGGGGAGTGTTGAGTGGAGGGAGCGGCCCGGGAGCCAGGAGGTCTAATGGTGCCAGGGGTCCCAACTCATCTGTGAATAAGAAAATTAGAAGGAAAGTATGTCACATGTTGCAAAACGTCTTCAAATAGATCAGAGGCTGTGGTTTTCAGAAACAGACAGCAGACTCACAGAAAGTGCTGAATCATCATCTTCATGCTTCTTCCAAGACTGTCACCTTTAATGAATGCGATTCATTTCTGTTTCTACTAAAGATTTCAAAGAAGCCGATCCAACGTGAAGGCCACTGCCTGCTGAGATCCCTCACACCCACTGGACGGGCTTGCACAAGGAAGTGATTTCTACTCCCGATACAGAGTTCCTGTTTATTGCTCTTTCCCCAGGATATGAGGGGGTCACAGAGGGTGCTTGTATACCACAAACATGTTTGGTTTAGACATCTCCCCCACTCCCTGGTGCAGGGGGGGGGGGTTCTGGCTTTCTTTCGAAAAGGCCATTGGAAAGACATGTTAAAAAATTGAATGACCATTTCATTCCACACCTGTTCTTCTTGGCCGGCTATTGGAGCATAATGGCCCTTGGCAAAGACGAAGGCCACGGGACACATGAACTGTCAGCTCTAGTCTCCTCATTATATTTTACTCTCTAATCTCTCTTTAATGTCAATTTGCATCTCAATATATAGTGGGGTAGATACTATACTGTACATTATATTGTGGATATGTAATGGATATTGAAGTGCGTGCTTCATACGGACACATGTTTCTGGTCAGAGCCTCGTCTATGCAACGCCTTTGGTATTCACCAAGCAGTGGGTGTTGGCAGCACTAAGAACACCCCTACATATGGGTGGGGTACAATTCCGATCTCATCAGGGCCATAATGGACCCTGCCCCACTAACCAACCCCTCCCCTTCCCCTCCCCCCATTCGCCCCCCGCTACCCCTCCCCCCTGCTTCCACAGGATGAGGGGCCACGCGAGGGGAAGCCCCCATCTGAGATGGACAACAGGGGAATATTCCATGGGAATTAAACTAATGTTGTCTTTAACCGCTCAATTTCCTACGCCCCAACCACACTTTGTTGTTTTTGCTACATGACCCGAGCCATTAATTCCTCCACCTTATTGGACGGTGATGACACATCCTTGGTCATAAAGTGGATTGAGGGAGGTATTCTCCTGTTGGCTCCCCCGTATGAGCTCTGAGGAAGTTGTCATCAAGACTGCTTTCCAAAACTTAAGCTGTCCATCTTTATTTCCATAATGGCAGTGAAAAACTGGTTTGGTTAGTCGAAGATCTAAATATATTTGCTTCCTTCATTTAAAATCTCATGAGTAGATGGGGTTTATGGGTTGATTTAGTAGTAGGCCTACGCTGCAAGTAGGCCTACAGGCCAAGTGTAACGGATGAGAAGTTTGACAACTAACCCCACCCAAGACAATCCCATATTATGGTGGAGGTTTGCGCCAGATGACTTCAAGTAATTCACCCCCCCATGACACCTATTTATGTCCACAGACATGGACACCCACGCGCAAGTTCACACAAACACACACACACGCACTCACACAAACGCACATGCACCCAACACAGAAATACACACCCAAAACGCCCACAAGCACACACACACACACACAAACACACGTACACACACACACACACGCACACCATGCAGAGCTTAGAACACTGTGACATGTGGCTCTTGTTAGGCTGAAGTAGAGAGGGGATTGGGCTGGGGGGCCAAACCTTACAGGGAGTTTCATGAAGATTACAAACCTCACATCAATACATCCTGCTGGCCCTCCCTCACTCCCTTAGAACAACTTATTTCAGGCTAGGCAAGTTTTGCTTCATAGCGTGTGCTGCAACTCCAGTAATCCAGCACCTTAAACTATAAACCCAGATAGTGCAGTGAGCAGCAGATTGTTACTCTACGCCCCCTGAATTAACTTTTTGAATCAAAATGTTGTTTTCTCACAGCGGATGACTCAAACTAACTAGAACTCCTCTCACTAGCTTCCTACTATTAATAGCTAACTCCTCCTCTGTCCTGAGAATTAATTTTATGAGGGGTTTTTTATTCTCTCCTGCACAAGTTATATCCTGTGGATTCAATCCAACACTAACCAGGAAGTGAAGAGGCGCTGCTCCCTCCAACAGGCCTCACAGTCAGCCATGGAGATGAATAATTGACTTAGAGATGTCAGGCGAGATGACCTTCTCCAGATGAGTTACAGAACGGCTAGGGACATGGTTGTATCGGCATAGTTCAAAGTATAATATAAAATCTGTAGACTTCAGTGGAAATTGGCTGTTGTCACAAGTTTATATTAATAATAGTATCAGAGATTTCACATGAGCCATAATAACAGCTATGATACAGACAATTCCAGGTGCCCATGCCTTTAGGGTTTGGAAACAGAGCCAAGATTGTCATTACTGGTCCTGTGTGTAAAGGAACAGGCTATGATTCATGAGTGTTGTCATCAACAAACTAACTTGTATTCTCAGTCAGCTATGGCATAGCCCACGATACCTCCATGGGCATTGGGCAGGTATACTGGTGACTCCCTCTCCCTCTCTGTTCGATCCTCTTTAATCCATTCCTCAATCATTCACGAGCGGGTGAAACCTGACGCTGGTCCGACCAGCGCCTCATCCATAATGGAGCGCGGGGTGTCTTGGCCAAGGCTGGCCTGTCCTCACCCTGGAACCCACATGCGTAAGCACAAACCTAGGCATGCTGATACACGCATGCACGCATTTGGGCTGCAAAAAAATTTTTCTCTGTAAAGGCAGGATCATAAGCAGGATTGTTTTCCTCAAATGTGTTCTTCCTAAACCTTTTTAGCACAGAAAACAAAAATAGAGGGCAATAGAGCAGCATTGTTCTCCCTGTGCATGCCTCAAAGAGTCATGCAATTCTACCCCAAACATAAAAGCAATGTCTCTAATTGACCTTGGCAGAGGAGTGTGTTTGTATATGTGTGTTTGCACGGGAGTGCTATATCAGGGTGGTTTAAACTGGGCCCCGTCATTAGAGAGGGTGGACCAGATGAGGTCACGGAATGGTCGAGGGGAGGGGAGAAGAGGGGAGAGGAGAGGAGAGGAGAGGAGAGGAGTGGAGAGGAGAGGAGAGGAGAGGAGAGGAGAGGAGAGGAGAGGAGAGGAGAGGAGGGGAGAGGAGTCGAGGGGAGGGGGAGGGAGGGAAGAGGAGGGGAGGGGAGTTGAGAGGAGGGAGGGAGAGGAGAGGAAAGGAGAGAAAAAGAGAGGAGAGGAGAAGAGGGAAGAGGAGAGGAGGGAAGTGGAGGGGAGAGGTGGGAGAGGAGAGGAGAGGATGGAAGAGGAGAGGAGAGGATTGGAGCGGAGAGGAGTGAATGGGAGAAGAGGGAGGGGAGGGGAGAGGAGGGAGGGGAGGTGAGGGAGGGAAGGCGATGGAGGGAGTCTGATTCCCTGTCCAAGTAAACAGCTGCCTTCCTTTTTACCGCTTGCTGCCAGATCGCCACAATGCCAGACCGCTGGGCCAACTCCCCCGAAGCCCAAGACCCACTTCTAGAAGGAGGGACCATAACACTCCTCCTCTCCGCCCTCTCCAGTCCGATTCCCCATGTGCAGGACTTCGGGTCATTCCCCGTGTGCAGGACTTCGGGCAGGACTTCAATGCATGTTGTGAAACACACAGCATGCATTCTCCCTCAGTTGGCTCTCCGTCATTAATACTTTGCTGCATATGTTTCACAGATGAGTCAATGAGTCAATGTTGCACAGAACCACCATTACAACTACCAGATGAGTCAATGTTGCTCAGAACCACCATACAAACTACCAGATGAGACAAAGAGTCAATGATACCTGAAAGCTAATTAATTCTACACATCGGTAAGATTTAACATTCTTAAAGTAAGAAACAACAAACAGAATATAAATTGTTGTGGAATATATATATATATATATATATATATATATATATATATATATATATATATATATATATATATATGCAGCATTACACAGCTTTGTTGAATACTCGATTGCGGTTGAATATGTATTTTGTAGAAGCAAACACATTTTCTAAATAAATAAATAGTCCTGAAATAACTGTTTCATATGGGTCCTGTATCACCCTCTAGGGGTATATTAATCCTAAGAGTTTATATAGTAGTTTATACATATGCTAGAACTGTATTCAAATATTTATATATACATTTTTATGGAAGTTCCACATGCAATAGAATGTGTGTTTGTGTGTGCGTTGGTATCTCGACCTGCAATGGAATGCGCGTGTGTGTGTGTGTGTGTGTGTGTGTGTGTGTGTGTGTGTGTGTGTGTGTGTGTGTGTGTGTGTGTGTGTGTGTGTGTGTGTGTGTGTGTGTGTGTGTGTGTGTGTGTGTGTGGACTGGGTCTGAGCGACCACACCCAGTGTGTTTGTGAACCAGGCTCTCGGTCTCCAGTCTCCATCCTCCAGACTCACAGCTGTCAGCGCACACAGCTCTGAGCCCTCACTGCTTAGCTGCTAGTCCACCGCACACACACACACACACGCGCACACACACACACACGCACACGCACACACACACACAAACACACACTCACTCACTCACTCTCTCACACACACACAGACACACACACATACACACAAACATATGCACGCACACACACACACAAACACACACACACACACACACGCACATTCACACACACACACACACACACACACACAGCCACACACACACAAACACACACACATACACATGCACACAAACACACACTCACTCACGCACACATGTGCATGAATGCAAATTAATTAGGATGAGCCTACGTCCTCGGCCACGAGAGGGAAGGGACTTGGATGGAAAAAGGCATTTTTTCCCATGCTGCTGACTCCCTGAGCTCTCGCTCTAGAGAGTTAAACTATGGCAGCCTGCTCTGGTTCCCTACACAAGGCAGGGATCTCTAATTGATGGCAAATAGAATGGAACAGGCCATACAGTCTCTCCTGAACAAAGAGATGAAGAAACCTTTTCCAGTATCCAGGCTGGACACTCAAAGGAGACAGAATGTGGCATGTGGACAAACATATGGCAAATATGCTAAGGACCCAATTTTGACACATGTTGGTGCAATGTTGTTTATCATTTCTTCCATAGAGTGCTCAGCCTGTGTGCCCCCTCCCCCCCGCTCACCTCCCTCTCTCTCCTCACCCTCCTCTATGGAGGTCAATAGCTGCTTAATAGTAAGCTTGACAATCCTAACATAAATGTCACCAAAACATGACTGCTGCTGCATCTCCCTTTGTTGCTCAGCATTTTAATCCAAGGGCATTGAGGGGACAATGAGGGAATGGAAACTTTTCCTATCGAGGGGAGCGAAGGGGAGGGAGGGAGAGAGGGAGGCAGTAAGAGAAACTACTTAGCCTCAGTTTTAGTTTAGAATGGGAAGATGATGGAGGGATAAAGAAAGAGAGAGAAGTGGATAAGTAATGAAAGCCTTATGGAGGTCAGGCAGAAACAGCCGAGACAGACAAACAAAGCGGCAAGATAAGAGCAGAGACAGTTCTTCAAATGGAGGGACAGACACAGCCTGGACTATGGCCTGTGTCCTGAGAAGCTAATCTCACACCACAATGAGTGATTCCATTCAAGTGAGCTCAAATGCGGCAGCTTCTTACAGTGCCTGTCAATGTTTGAGATGTTTGGTCAGTGCTGCAGGAGCACACTGTGTCAACCGACATCTCCCTTCACATTCATTCAGTTAGTGTAGCAGCTTCTCCATACATTCTATCTTGACATGGAGAGAAATGGATTCATAATTCACAATAATAATAACAGTGAATAATAATGATAACTCACTCGCCAACTCCGCCCTCATGTGTCCATATCTCTCCTTCTATTTCATCTCTCTCCATCTATTTCATCTCTCTCTCTCTCTCTCTCTCTCTCTCTCCCTCTCTCTCTCTCTCTCTCTCTCTCTCTCTCTCTCTCTCTCTCTCTCTCTCTCTCTCTCAGATTTAATGCAATTAACTGCAATGGGGTTTCGTTCGAAAGTTGCCAAATCACAAAGAAAACTGCCCAATCACATTGTTAATTCCAGAACACCTGCCCATGGTCTTAGAGAGTGAACGCTGAACCTGCCTTGCATTCTTCCGGTCAAACAAAGCAATTCTGAGGAAATGCTTAAGAATCAGTTATAGTCCAACGAGGCGCTGGTTCAAATGGACACTCGTATAAAAATAAATGTGGTGCCTGGATTTTGAATTGGCTGGCTCTTTACTACATAGCTCTTAGCCAGAGTAAAATGTGATGTATCCTGGATGACCTTTATTCCTTTTGTTTCAAGCATATAAAAATAGCACTCTTCTGTCACATCAATATTTAAAGGGGGCTTATAACATTTACAGGCAGTAGGAGTTCCCATTTGGGTATCGCGGGTAGCATTGTGTGTTGGTGGAAAGGACCACACACAGGGACGATGTGCCCATTAGAAAGCACAACATGGTTCCTGGCCAGCAGAGATCCTGTGAGTATGTTTTTACACGGTCCTCATCCAGAATTCTGCGTCACTGCATTCTAGCTCTCGTCTACTCGCAGCTAAAAGTTCACTGCTGATATGATTCCCACTTCACCGCTGAAAGATTCATGATCATCCTCCTGTCTTCTCTCTTTATTCGGGCTTCACTCCGTACCCCCACTCACCTGCTGGGATGGGTTCGCTGTCACAGGAGCCGCCCAAGGGCCCTCCGGGCGGGGGGGAGATAGGGGGGGCCGTCAGGGGCTTGTCCCCCTCCTGGGGCCGGCTCTTGGACGTCTCGATGCCTTTGACCCTCCTTGCGTGGCGGTTCCCTTTGTAGTGGGCTTCTGCCTGGCTCTGGGGGAGGGGGGGAGGGGGGGGGGAGCAAACATTAGAAGACCCTACTGTGTTTGTACAGTATCTCTACAGTACTGTAGCACTCATGGCAGAGGGCCCCCCCCCCGACTCTCAATGTATCTTATGCTTACTGTAACAAACACACACAATTACTAGTGCATTCAATGTGTATGTCTCCAGTCTCTCCAATGATGCACCATTGAACTACAGAAGGATGCTACACCCTCCATGGGTCTGAGGACTGTAGGATGGTGCACCATGGGACAGCTCAATGATGCAGAGCACATCAGGGGGAGGATATAAAGGGGCACAGAGGTCTCATCTCTACGTGTAACTGGCAACTATTCTCACCAGAAACTTTACTTTTTCTTGGTTGGCCTTATCCAATGGAAGCACTTATTGTGTTGTGCAATTGCTTAGTTTCATCAGTTTGTCTGGAAATGCATTGGTCCAGCCCAGCTGTTGATTTCATAACAGTCCAAATATCTTTTTGAACCAAGCTTTGCACAGACAGCGCCATTTCTTTCCGATTAGCGCATAGCTCCACGCATTCCGAGGGTCGTTGACCAGAGGGTCAACTGGCACGACACGCTGCCCAGCCACAGAGCCCCCCTTAAGCCTGACTCTAAGCCACGCTTCACCAGAATCACCACACATGAGCACTATGCATTATCAATTGTAGACACACACACACCAGTATACATTATCAATAGTAGAGACATAGACACCAGTATACATCATCAATAGTAGACATACACACCAGTATACATTATCAATGGTAGACATACACACCAGTATACATTATCAATGGTAGACATACACACCAATCTATATTACCGATAGCAGACAACACAGTGAGTGGCTCCAGCTGCTCCATAGACCCGGGTCCGGTTGCCCCCGGGACAAAACACAGACCCAACTGAGTACTTATGGTGTCAACCTTTCAGCAACCATCCTGCCACTCAGCACATGGCATTATCCGAGCTACGTCAAATGAAGCGCACCAAGGAGGCTTTGGAGCCTGATGTTTTCAGAGCCTGAAGAATGTACTTTTGTGTGTTTGTTGCGTGTGTTGTTGCATATTTTGTTTGCTGTATGAATTGTGTGTGTTGCGTTTGTTACATGCGTTGCGTGTGTCTTGTTTTGTGTGCTTGTGTGTGTTACGTGTGGGACGTAGGTTACGCGTGTTACGTGTGTTACGTGGTTGTACGTGTATGTTGCATGTTTTGTAGGTGTTGTGTTCGTGTATGTGTTGTGTGTGTATGGGGGGGGGGGGGGGGCAGGAGGAAGCAGAGGAGGAGGAAGATGAGGAGAGTCCTTGCTGCAGCACTCATGATGTCGGCCGTTGCGGTAGGACAGAGCAGGTGAGGTCACTGATGCAGTACATCACCAAGGTTACTGCACACATCATGCTCTTTGGTGCTCCTCTCCACAAGCCCTATGGACTCACTAACCCAGAATGCAGTGCATATAGGCTGCCAGAGATAATCCACGCCCTTGACCACATCTTATAATACATTTCTTTTTTCTACACTGTTCATAATGTCATGCAGCGGAGGAGAAGACAGAGAGTGAGCAAAGCAGAAGAAGAGGATCAACAAATCACAGAGCACGAGATACGTCAACATTAGGAAGGTTGACTTTAACAGGGGAGAACGAGCTAAGATAGCAAAATATCAGGCAAGGGTGGAATTTGCAGACTGTGTAACTCGCACAGTGTATTTCATGCCGTCAGAGATGCCTTCTGCTTTGACGTTAAACTCTATATATTTAGACTTGCCAAAGTGGTGAATCACGTGCGAGCCTGGTGTAAGCCAGAGAGATGCTACCTATCACTATACATAGCCCTGTAAGACAATATTCACAGCCTGCCCTGTAAGACAATATTCACAGCCTGCCCTGTAAGACAATACACTCAGCCTGCTCTGTAAGACAATATAGCCGGCCTGCCCCGTAAGACAAAGTGGATATAGGACAGTGTGACTTTCAAGCTGCAGTGAAGGCAAAAGGGATGGCAAACATATGATGTCATACATGTCTGACAACATCCCAAAATCAGAATTTAGCTTGCAGATGTGCTAGCTTGTGTGTGTGTGTGTGTGTGTGTGTGTGTGTGTGTGTGTGTGTGTGTGTGTGTGTGTGTGTGTGTGTGTGTGTGTGTGTGTGTGTGTGTGTGTGTGTGTGTGTGTGTGTGTGTGTGTGTGTGTGTGTGTGAGAATGAGTCCCATATATGCTACATAAGCCTGACAATGGGAAGGTTGTTTCCCAATATAACTCTGTAATCCATTATGTACCATGGTGTGTGTGTGTGTGTGTGTGTGTGTGTGTGTGTGTGTGTGTGTGTGTGTGTGTGTGTGTGTGTGTGTGTGTGTGTGTATGTGTGTGTGTGTGTGTGTGTGTGTGTGTGTGTGTGTGTGTGTGTGTGTGTGTGTGTGTGTGTGTGTGTGTGTGTGTGTGTGTGTGTGTGTGTGTGACTACAGAGAACCAAGCAGGCTTCCTGCTGTATGTCTGGATCAGATCAGGAGTGGCGGCAGAGCAAAGTGTCTGATATCCAGTATTGTTTTTAGAGGAGACAGCTGGGGCGGCTTCTGACTGGTTGGACTACAAACTGTGGATGGATGGATGGTTTACATGCTGGTGGTCTACCTCTGCAAAAGAAATGACTACCCTCCGTGCCCCTGTGCACCATATACCAGTTTCACACGATGTGTGACATAAAGCTGTGTAGCATGTCCTTAAAGACTACCAAAGGTGTAAACACAAAGTGGTTTTCAGCTTTCGCAAAGGGGACAGCAGATTACAGTGTTGTTCCGCGCCTGACCACATGAGGCCATGATGGTAGACCCAGTGGAGATATATATAGCAGAGGCTAGATCCGTCTAACTGCACCTTGACTCTGAAGCACCACAGAATACAGGTCCTGGTGGCCAAGTGATGCGCACCACACCACACCAGCTCAACCATGTCAGGTTGAAGCAAGAAGAACAAAAACATACGATGGGATTCTTGATCTATTCGTACGATCGTCTTGGAATGAACTTAGATCGGCCCTGAATGTGTTCCACGAATAATGTGAGAAATTACCCCTTGTGGTTAAATAAATATAAAATATGTTAAGATATGGATTAGTTGTTTAGAAAAATATAACATTATAATAATATAGCAATTTAATAACATAATACAATGACAATATAATAATTGTGTCTTATAATTTCTGACTTAGAGAGATGAACTCTTAACTCCTATCTATCTGAACTATCTTCATCATCATTTTAACCATTATTATTATTATTATTATCATTATTGTAAATATTTTCATTATTATTCTCATTCTTACAATTAGCGTTAGTATCAGTATTATCATTTGTATATTTGCTTTTGTTATTTGAATGTTTTGTGAGGGGGCTGAGGGGGGAATCTTTATCCAAGCCCTTAATATCTGACAAGCTAAAGGCGTCGATGAATCATAAACGTTGCTGTGCTGAAATAAGTGAAATTCCCAAAGTGTGCCAGCTGCCACAACATACATAAAACAAATGTAGCAGACATGTGGTCTGTGTCAACAGTGTATGTTGGACTGTACACAACACCAGACAGGCCCAAGTGTCTAAACAACATCCTGGGGGGTCTCAGGCATTTCAGGGGTGTGTGTCAGTGTGTGTGTGTGTGTGTGTTGGAAGAAGACCTACTGTAACAGATGTACAGTGTGAGGGAGTAATAGAACGGTTTAACAAGGGAGCCAGAGATCTGTTTCACCTCAGAGTTGAAGCGGATCATTTGATGTTACCTCAGAGCTGAAGAAGATGATTTAGTTTTACCTCAGAGTTGAAGCGGATGATTTAGTTTTACCTCAGAGTTGAAGAAGAGGATTTCGTTTTAACTCAGAGTTGAAGAAGAGGATTTAGTTTTACCTCAGAGTTGAAGCAGATGATTTAGTTTTACCTCAGAGTTGAAGCAAATGATTTAGTTTTACCTCAGAGTTGAAGCGGATCTGGCAGACGTTGCAGGAGATGATCGGCCGCTTGGTCTTCACCAGCGGAACGCCAAAGGTGTGATTTAACACTGCTTTCTGCACAGGGTCCATCTGATAGAGAGACACAGGGAAAGAGAGAGAGAGAGAGAGAGAGAGAGAGAGAGAGAGAGAGAGAGAGAGAGAGAGAGAGAGAGAGAGAGAGAGAGAGAGAGAGAGAGAGAGAGAGAGAGAGAGAGAATGGTAAACATCTATTCAAAATACTGCTTCAATATCCCAGTGCCAAAAGTAGTCATGCGACGTCATGACTGAACAACAAAGAGGTACATATTGGAGGTAAGGTGGTATCTGAGTTACAGCCTGCAGTGTTTGATTTGATTATGTCATTTTACAGAAAATCGGTGCGGATAGCACTCAAAGTGTTGAACACTTGAAGACCAGCAGCTCCAAGGCACTGTGGAGATCAGTGTGGAGATCAG